>NC_029789.2:402268-404858 GCF_000816755.2 Arachis ipaensis | reverse complement strand
ATATTTTATCTATTTTATCGATATTAAAATATAAATTAATTTTTTAATTATTTTTAATATCTTATTTTAATTATATAAAATATTTAAAATATTTTTTATTCTAATAAATAATAATATATACTTGTTCATATCTGGCCTAAATAATAAACCAGGTCCAAATTAAGCTAAGAAGCCCAAATCTTAAGAATTGGCCCTTACCGCCTATCCGACCTCTTCAAAGAGGTCGGAATCAACATACAAAGGCAAGTAACACTTATTCAAAGTAAGTAACTGCCTCCTTATATCTCTCATCCGCTTCTAGAAGAGAGATCTCAACAACCCTAAGATAAAGGGACGATTATCCACCATCAGAAGTGGAACTACTTTAGTGGTGGTTATTGGCTCGACTCCTATAAATACCCTGACACACTCAATTACAGTTAAGTTCCAATATACTAAAAGCCTGCTTAACTCCTTGCTGACTAAGACATTGGAGTGTCTTGCAGGTACCACCCCCCATTCCTCAAACACACAACTCGGACGGCGGCTCCCAGATGAACACAAGTCGGAGACCACCTTCCTCCGCAGTTTGGGCCTTCTGTTCTAGTCCAATCCACCTATCTTTAGATTACCTACGTAACAATACTATTTCTAAATTTATTTCAAAAATATATGTTAAGAATAAGGTTTGATATGTTGACACGTGATAGTATTTAGGTGTGTTCAAATGTGTCCGAAAAAAAACCTTTTTAATTTTTATTAAAATACAATTGGATACGACAAACACGCGTGTCGGACGAACGTCGATGGGTATCGTGTCCAAAATGTGTCTGACACGCAGACACGATACTATTGCCAGCAAAATATTACCATTTGTAGAAATTGCATTGTTTTCCAACTGTTTTTAAACATTTTAGAAAGAAACAAGAATAGATCCTTCATCCTTCTGAAAGAGAAATCTTACCTATCTTCCCTGTGTGTTAATTTGTGTGAACAAGAAGTGTTTAATATAAATATAAAGGTAATTATACGGTAGATATGCTAATTTCTAAATTAAAATATTTATAAATATATTAAAATACTAATATATGTGTAGTGGTGTAGTTGATAGTTGTATGAATAATCCATATTTTCGGTGCCTGCCAATTTTTTGTCTGAAGGCTTTAAGAATTTCTGCAGAAACCGCATATGAAATGAAAATGCATTGGACCACCAAGCACATGAGAGTGTGGTGTTCGGTGCAAAGTGCCAATATAAAAAATCAGAAGCACAATCAGTGTTTTTCGTATTTTTATCAAGCAAAATACAAGTTGTTAAGGTGTTACAACAATTTGAATCATCGCTTGCATTAGATGGAACTTTATTGGATTCAAAAACTTGGTTCTGCTAATCAAAATAATAATTAAGCACTTTTGCGTGTGTCTTTAATGTTGTAATCTTTATGAAATTATACTTGCCAGATAAATTGATTTGTATTTAGATAAACAATCCCGCTACGTTATCAACAGTGTTTCTGCCAACTCTTGTTTATGACTGTGTTTAACGTAATTGTCTTTGTGGATGTGTCTAACAAAAATGTCTTTTTTATGGCTGTGTCTAATGAAAGTGTCTTTATATATATATTTTCTGGATGTGTCTCTTTATACATGTGTTTAAAATATAATAATTAATTATTATTGACAATAAATTAGCAAATAGTATATTGGTACCCTATACTTTTTCTTAGATAAAAAAATCCGTGTATCTTTAAGTTTTTGCCTCTTTTATGTATTTAAATATGAAAGACACTAACCAAACGTTATCTTAGTCTTTCGAAAAAAAAAAAGATATTTACAAATGAGACCTGATACAAATGGTAAATTTGTTCACTTTCATGTAACTAGGGTTGGAAGTGAGTCAAGCCAGCTCGAGCTCAACTCGTTAACAGCTCGATAAGCTAAGCTCGTGAGCTGATGAGCCAAGCTTGAGCCTGAAATTGAACTCATAAATTAAATGAGTCGAGCTTGAGCTTGGATAAGCTCAGCTCATTAGCTCGTGAGCTGGCTCGATTATATATATATATTATAACAATCTTAATTATTTAATATTTATATTTATTTTTTACATATAATTTTAATATAGGACATAAATAAAAAATTTATAATTTATTGATATAAAATTATAGATTATGTATCTATGTTTCTCTTATTTGAGCTAGCTCGTGAGCTCGAGCCAGCTCGTGAGCTTTTGGTGAGCCGAACTTAAGCTTAAGAAATAAGCTCGATTGTTAATGAGTCGAGCCGTGAGTCAAGCTCAATTTTCGTGAGCCGAGCTTGAGCTTGGCCTAGCTCGACTCACTTCCGGCCCTACATGTAACTACATTTGGGTTCGAGACATCGATTTAACCCTTATAGTAGAATATATAGAAATTAGAATATATGAATCCATATAGTTGTGTATGTGTGGGTGGATGTGCGAATTTATAATGTAAGTCTATAATTAGTAGTTGTCCAATTTATTTGAAAAATAATTTATTTTAAATTTTTTATAAGTTTAATTATTTTGTTAGTATTTATAGTTTTATTAAATTATAATTAATTTTTTACAATTTTTTAAAATTAAATTTCTACTT
>NC_029789.2:398829-402170 GCF_000816755.2 Arachis ipaensis | reverse complement strand
ATGGATTAATGGAATATAAAAGAATTATTATGCAAATTTTCTTCATAATATAACCTATAAAAAATATACTTTAAATTTAAACTCAAAATTCCTTTGTTAAAATATTAGACATTTACCATCTTTATTAACCTATAAAAAGCATACTTTCATTATTTCGAAAACTCAAACCCAAAACTTCTTGGTTATAATTATCATACGTATTTAATTTATAAAAAAAAAAGATTAATGAACACACATATTAATACACTAGTAAATTATAACTTGGATACCTAAAAATGTCAACATAAAGAATACCCTTATTGGGGATGTAAATTCAATGGTTATTTGGTATTTTAAGCAGGGCAAAATATCACATCTTATTATATGAATAGATATACCTTCTACTGTAGAAATATAAAGGATTCCAACAACCAAAAAAGTCCATATTCACATTTTTTTTTCTTTTGGTGATTGATAGAGTCTTGATTGGCCTAGAGAGATTAATATCCAAGACCAAATTCATATCTACTAAAGCTATTTACTACTCATAACAGATGATATTAGAGGAGAGTTGGATTCTATGTACAAAACTAACTAATCTTGGTGGCATGAGATTATTTTGCCTCCCCCTACTTCTAGATATTAGTTTTTTGGTCAGAAAGATCACATAGTAACAGGCTCAGTCTTCTTCTAAGCTCTAAAATTCTGAATAGAAGCCAGCCATCGATCCATGTAGTTCATTCCAGCTGCATATCCAAACATTATCATTAGACAGTTTACAAACATTACCATTAATTGAAATGGCAGGTTTTAAATTGATAAATCAAGCTTGGACAAGGACAATACAAAGATACAACAAACTCATTTTCCATGAACAAGAAACAGGTCAAGTGACATTGTTCTACTTACAATGTTTGATTGATATTTTAGTAAAGGCACCATCTACTGAGATTGGATTCTATTTCTTAGCAAGTTACTTCTATTGAATCACCAAAGAAAGTCATCAATTGCTTGACTGCACAGTTTATATGGTATAGAATTTGGAACATTAGATTAGATAGTAATGTTAAATTCAGTGCAAAATTTTTCTCAGCATTATAATTGCTTAGCAAAGTCACAAACACAATAACAATAACAATGATAATTATGACATATACATTTCTTCATCAGAATCATCATCATCAAGGCTAAATCCAAACCATCAATTATAGATTGTTCTCAACCACATAATTTACAAGGGAACTCATAAAACACCTCAACAAATAATCTCTGTCCTCAAAGAACCAGCATAATAAAAGGAGTCACAATCCAATAACAACTTGAACAGAGTAAACCACCAACAATTTAGCAGCCAAAAGATTGGATCACTAACACATGGCATTAAAATTATCCACACAAATAGAACATGGACCTAAACTCAGATTTCGCAACTTAGGCCTCAGATGTACTATCTTCATCAGATGTACTATCTTCATCAGATGTACTAGCTTCCTCAGAAGTACTAAATTCATCAGATGTACTAAATTCCTGGATAAATACATTAAAAAGAGAATCTCAGCATGTTACATTAACTCCAATGCAAATAATCAATGAAAAAAAAAGCTTAACCACATGAAAGATAGAGGGGAAATGTTTAAACACAGTACTTAATCAAACCTATGAAATAGTTGATGCCAATTATCAATATATATACAAAGAACATGAAGCAAAAATCAAATGAGATATCTTGCACAGAACAAAATAGAAACAATATCATTAATAGTTTTGATGATTTATGACAGGCAGTGGCTATGATTACTCATGCAAAGAACCTAAGGATCACAGATAATTATGAGTCAGAATATAAGCAAACCTTATGATAAAGTAATGACAAAGCAAAACCACATTATCAAAGTAAAAATGCATCCACACACACAACAACAAAGTCATAACTAAAATAAACAAATTAAAATGCCAAAATACACCCTAAATATGGATAAATGATTATGGTACCTCCTCCTTAACAATCTTACAGAACTTGACAGAGACGGAATCATCCACTTTTTTCAATACTTTTGCATGAAATGTCAGTTCAACCCTGTAACGATTGCTTGCAATAAAAGTAATGTAATACATTAGGCCGGCAACATGGGGAGCACCGGCAACACATTGGACATTAGCCTTGACAATCTTACAAATCTCATAATGCGCCTTCTAGATAGTAATAACAAGAATAAAAATAATCATTAGTGAATGAGATTATAGACAAATAAAACTCAATAAAGCAAAAACCATCATAGACACAACATTTATGAAATTGTAGTATTCCAAGCATATCATAGCCAAACGGTACATAAGTCGCTTGTGATACCGATCTACTATCTCATAGGGTCGAATTCCGCCAGGTATTGAACCTCCATCCTCCGGAGCATCGAATCCCTGTAAACAAGAGTTAAATTATGATATGATATTAAAAAGAATAAAACAGAACACAGAGAAAAAATAAAGCGTGTGGTGAATTTTAAAGCACCTCACTGCTGTAATCCTCGAAGTAATCACGTTCTTCAGAAGAAGTTACTTTCACCGTTTTATTCGGTTTATCATCCACATCATCCATACCTCTTTTATCTCCGGCAGAAGCCATATCTCTCTCTAACTGTCAACCTGATTTCAGGAGAGAAGCACACGGAGTTTCAATTCAATGATGCACAAAATCACACATCTAAATCGGAGAAGAGAAGGTGGAGCACTTACGACAATCACCGGAACGTATGATATGAACAAAAGAGGTCGACGATTCTGATTCTATTGAATTGGGGTTAGGGTTTTTATTATTTTTTACTGGTGCCTTCAACGTTGTGGTCGCACTGTTGTTTATTGGGCTTACACGTTGGGCTTTTTATTGGGCACCTGCAACATTCTGAATCTGCTTGTTGGGTTTATTTTCATGATTTTCACTACTAGGTACATGTTGTAGCCTTGAAGGTTTATAATTGGCTCTCTTCCTTGGTCAATATTTATTCCGTTTCATTTTATTTAATATTGATAGCATCAACAAAAATTTGGTATATTCTTATATTAATGAATTTTTTATATATATAGTATTTAATTTTAGCTGCAATAGTTAAAAGAAAAATAGTAATATACTAATCTATTCTATCTCTTCTTCTATCTATCGATTCTATCTATTCTATTATATAAAAATTGGGTTTCTGACCGTTAATGACGGAGCTGACGTGGCATGCTTTTAAGAGTATTTCTCGATTTATTTCTTTTAACTCATTAAATACAAGTTATTACGATAAACTAACTATATCAACTAATTGATTTGATTAGATATTTAAATATCATATAATTTATTATAATTTATATCAATTTAATTT
>NC_029789.2:394367-398814 GCF_000816755.2 Arachis ipaensis | reverse complement strand
TAGAATGAAAATAAAGTGATTAAGTGTAAATATGATTAAAAATAATTAAATACTATGTACAGTAAAAAATTAATATTATTGAAGAATAAAATTAAAATTTATTTCTATGTATCGTTTTTGTCCCCAACGTTTTAGTCCTATTTAAGTCTCTAACATTTTAAAATTGTCTCAATTTTGTCCCGCCATTAATTTTATTAACGGATCCCTAACGGCAGGACAACATTGATTCAATTTTAAAACGTTAGGAATGTAAATAGGACGATTGAAACGTTAGGAACAATTTTGGGACTTACCCCAAACGTTGGGGACAAAAACAATACTTTACTTTAATAATAATAATATGGTATGATAATGATATGAAGTTGGCCCGGTTACTTTATTCATGATAAAAAACAATAATTCTAATCATAATATGATATGATAAAATCATATAATTTTAACAAAATAAATATATGATGTACATACAAGTATAACTAATGTAAATAATAAAAAATTATCTTAATAATAACTAATTTACATATTTATTTTTTTTAATAAAGCCTATATATAGAGTTTTTTTTGTGATATTTAGCCTAGATTTGAGAGTCAACTCGTTTTCTTTAAATTTATTATTCTTCTTTTACTACTTCATAGAATGTATTCCTCGTTCTTCATCGAAGTTGATCTCTTTAAGGTACAATTTATAATATTGTATAGTATTTTTTATATACTCATTTTATTATATTATTCTTTTGATAATTTAATAATTGTTCTTGTTCCAACTTATTCTTTTCGTCTAATGTTCCAGTGCGATTGTCTTTTGCCGCAATCGTTTACAATGCATCACATCCATGAAATACCTCATCGAGTTGTATTCACTTATTCGGGTTCTAACTACATGGATGTAAGCATCCAAAGAAGAGGCAGTAAACTTTATTTTACTGAAGGATGACTCACATATTATGACCAATCTAATGGAATGTGGATAAAATTAGTTTTCTTAGGAGGAGCTCGATTTTTGATTGAGGAGTTGTTTCCACGGAGCTTTGTAGGCAAAGTTCAAGTTTCATCCCCTCCATGCTTTCTAGGTCTGACTGGAGATCTTCAAAGTGGAGCACATAATGAGATTGAATTCCCTCAATATAAGTTCAGTTTTGCTAAATTCGTGTCAAACTCGGATATGCAATTTCACGATTAGTAATATATTTAAATTTTCTTATTTTAAGCTTTTTGTTATTAAAATAATTTTATAATATATTGTGATTTTTTTTAGAAATTACCGGCCTTCTTTTGCATCAATGCAATGTCATTGAACGGAATAAGGGTAAGTTTAGTTTCTCAATGTGACAATTCTATACATTGCCGTATTGCATGGATAGTGGATGATGAAACTTATTTAATAAGAGGATGGTCTGAATTTGCACGAATTTTAAATGTCCAAACTTATGATGTTTCAGTTGGTTGTCGTTACGAGAATGACTCTAATTCTTCAAATATTATATATAACCTATAAAAAATATACTTTAAATTTAAACTCAAAATTCATTTGTTAAAATATTAGACATTTACCATCTTGATTAACCTATAAAAAGCATACTTTTGGTATTTCGAAAACTCAAACCCAAAACTTCTTGGTTATAATTATCATACGTATTTAATTTATAAAAAAAAATAATAAACACACATATTAATACACTAGTAAATTATAAATTGGATACCTAAAAAGTAGTTCATGAACAATATGAACAAGCAATGTCAAACATAAAGAATACCCTTACTGGGGATGTAAATTCAATGGTTATTTGGTATTTTAAGCAGGGCAAAATATCACATCTTATTATATGAATAGATACCTTCTACTGTAGAAATATAAAGGATTCCAACAACCAAAAAAGTTCATATTCACATTTTTTTTTTCTTTTGGTGATTGATAGAGTCTTGATTGGCCTAGAGAGATTAATATCCAAGACCAAATTCATATCTACTAAAGCTATTTACTACTCATAATAGATGATATTAGAGGAGAGTTGGATTCTATGTACAAAACTAACTAATCTTGGTGGCATGAGATTATTTTGCCTCCCCCTACTTCTAGATATTAGTTTTTTGGTCAGAAAGATCCCATAGTAACAGGCTCAGTCTTCTTCTAAGCTCTAAAATTCTGAATAGAAGCCAGCCATCGATCCATGTAGTTCATTCCAGCTGCATATCCAAACATTATCATTAGACAGTTTACAAACATTATCATTAATTGAAATGGCAGGTTTTAAATTGATAAATCAAGCTTGGACAAAGACAAGACAAAGATACAACAAACTCATTTTCCATGAACAAGAAACAGGTCAAGTGACATTGTTCTACTTACAATGTCTGATTGATATTTTAGTAAAGGCACCATCTACTGAGATTGGATTCTATTTCTTAGCAAGTTACTTCTATTGAATCACCAAAGAAAGTCATCAATTGCTTGACTGCACAGTTTATATGGTATAGAATTTGGAACATTAGATTAGATAGTAATGTTAAATTCAGTGCAAAATTTTTCTCAGCATTATAATTGCTTAGCTAAATGTGCCTGATTGTCATTAGAGAAAAGTCACAAACACAATAACAATAACAATGATAATTATGACATATACATTTCTTCATCAGAATCATCATCATCAAGGCTAAATCCAAACCATCAATTATAGATTGTTCTCAACCACATAATTTACAACGGAACTCATAAAACACCTCAACAAATAATCTCTGTCCTCAAAGAACCAGCATAATAAAAGGAGTCACAATCCAATAACAACTTTAACAGAGTAAACCACCAACAATTTAGCAGCCAAAAGATTGGATCACTAACAATTTAGCCCCAAAAGAACCAAAGAAATTAATGGTACTTAAAAGATGTTCTCTGTTCTATACATCCCCAAAAATGTTATCTCAATTTTGGGGCTAAATTGTCATCACCTCAATGTTTTTGGGACTAAAATGTTAAGCAGTGCAATGAACTTGAAAGAGAACAATACAATACAATACAATACAAGTTGAAATCAAATTATACAATTGAAGTAAATCTTACCAGATGAAAACTCATTTGGGAGGTCATTGATGACACTCAAAAGCTCATTATTGGAACCCTCAACCTCCTTGCATCCAGGTCTATAGCAAGGAACAAGCACAGCAAAACTATTATCGGATTCATCATCGAAGCTCTGAAAACTGGATCCATGAGGCTCCAACCACCCAATGGACCAATCAGAGTCATCAGATTCAGAGCCAGACAAGCACCCACCACCACCATCAGAAGGAACCAACACAACATCATCATCAATATCGTTAGCATGGTCATCATCATGATGATCCCTTATCCTTCTCTCTTCTCTGCTCTGCCATTTCCTCTTAACCTTGTTCCTGTGAGATGATGGAGCTACCTTTGTTCCCTTCACCAAAGGGAACTTCATCACAGCCTCTCTTTCCTTCATTGGAAAGCCCCATTCAGTGGATGATGATGATGAGCCACTGATGGAAACTGGCTCTTTCTCTTTCTTGCCACCCCATAACCACCATGACAAACGTGTCAAAGAGACAGCCATAAAGGGTTACACTTCACACAACTGAGTTGAAGAAGCTCTCTCTCTTTAGAATCCAATGAATTGTGAAAGAAACAAGTCAAAATTTTTGAGAGAGTGGACAGCCAGTGGTTCCTGCCTGTTGCAGTAACCACTCTAGATTAGGAAATGATTCAATTCAATTTCACCAACAAAAGAAAAAGAAAATCCAAATGAAAAAAATATAAAAAATGGGGCATTAATAAATATAAATAAATAAATTCAATCCATCAAAGCCATAAACTTAAAATAACTGATAAAAGCCAAAAGCTTTTTTTTTTAAAAGATACTACAAAAAAAAAAAGGCAATAACATGAATGCAACAGAAGCAGTAAATTCCTCAAGGTTTCCTCAAATATCAAACCCAATTCAACAAGTTGAAGAACTTATCATGAATTAACTGATCTATTGCCCAATTTGGAATGTCAACAAAAAAAAATACAGTATATTTTTTCCCTTTATTCAATGATTTTAATAAGCCAAATTCATCAAATTTCCAAACATAAGTCTCAAACACAAGCATCCCCAGAAATGCACAAAAAAGTTCATTATCCGTATTCCAAAAGAACAAATTTTTATCCTTTTTTATCAATCCCAAAGTACCAACATGTAAATAATTATCATCCCACAATCAACCCCAAAATCATACACACAATGACACATTCATAAATCACAATCATTCCACTGAATGCAAAATCCAGAAGAAGCCTAAATAGAACCCATTATATATTTAGCAAGTTAAGAACTTTGGAATAAAGACCTTCGCTTTGGGGTCAAAATCGGGAATTCACCCTCACTCAAGTAAGACCCAAGTGTCACCGCCTCACCGGAACATCCCAAATTCCTCGCCGGAAAAAAAAAAAGAA
>NC_029789.2:391392-394326 GCF_000816755.2 Arachis ipaensis | reverse complement strand
TGGACCCAAAAAAAAAAAAAAAGAGAAAAAGAAAGAAAGAAAGAAAGAATAAAAAAACAAAACTCCGGCGACAATGCGGTGACTCAGTGAGTCAAATTCCGAACCCTAACTCGCCAATTATGGAACTACCACTCTGTATCCTGTTCCTGATTCTGTTTCTGGGTGCAGTGACGCAGACCCACCACACTCTAACTCCGTCTTCATCTGAATTTATAGAAAGCTGGTTCTGTTGTTTTGTTGCGCCTTTTCAATCGAACGGTTGAGATTGCACCGGATCATTGATCATGTGGGGGCAGGTACAGGAGATTACCGTATGAGGCTATTAACGGTGTTTTGTGGTGTTTTTTTTTTAAAGAAATGATGAGAATATCTGGGACGTTGATTTCTGATAAGAGAGATCACTACCGTCCAAATTTGCTGACGTGTTTGACCATAACCCAATCATGGGATGCCTGTGCGCTCCATCTTGTTGACACGTGTAATAATGATGTTCAGAAAATGATAATTTAAAAGTTAAAAGACCAAATGAGGTTTAAATCAACATGAAAAAATATAGTCACCAAAAAAATTAATATGAAAAAATATAAACAGATAATGAGAATATTAAATAATGTGAATAATAGATATATTAAATGTTCAATTTAATAAGTATGCAGATGATTATATTCATTATTTTTAATTTAATGATTATTTTTTTTATTCGATTTATTTATGTACAGTTAATAATAGCTGAATATTTAATACATTAGTTGTGCATATAGTTTTAAGGTTTAAGAGGTAATTTAGGGGTGGAATAATTTTTTACTTTATTGGACCAATTTTAAAGCTCATTATTCATATTGTTTATGAAAATTATTGTCTACCAAACAAAACCCAATACCATAAATAATTTTCAAAAGGGAATACTTTTGTTTCTAATCAACATTTTAAACTTTAAATAAAAAGTTATACCAATTAAAAAGAAACTACTTTCTAATTTTTATATCAACTTCTTTTAATTCATCTTTTGATTAATTTATATTAGGTATGAAGTGACTTCTTTTATTTTTTATTTCTAGTTAGTACTATTATGATGATGATTATCAAAGGAATACGGAATTCCTAGTTACTTATTGAAAAATTGTGATCTTTTAGTGTTTTAGACAACTGTTATTGATGATAAAGATAAGTTGTATTTTGGAAGTTGTTGCATTAGACAAATCATTATCATTATTGCTAAGAAACACCGGGGTAATTGATCCCAAAACTAACACGAAAATATTGATTGAAGTTGTTCATCAATTTTCTACGGCCTAAGCTAACTGAAAATGAAAGTAGGTGTACATGGAGTAATCAATACTCAAAGAATATAGAACATAGAATATTAGGATAAGTAATCTCCAAAACATGGCACACAAATAAGGACGACAAGTGTTATATTAACGTACCAAAAAAAATTTATAGATGTTTTTGACATCCATCCATTTTGTTTTTTAGAACAAGCTCCTCCAATAATTATTTGACTTTTGCACCCTTCGGCTCTATCCTTCTTTTTAAAAATTAAGAACATTACCATTTGGGTAACGTTATTTGCCTCTCATGATGCCAGCATTATTCATTTTTTATACTGTATTTGAAAATTAAATTCATAGATATAATATTAGAAATAAAGGTGTTACACGCTCTTGCTTGTTTGGAGATTATTATTCTAATTCTCCCATTTTTTATATTCACTCAATTTTGTACCATATAATTTTTTTCAAGAAATAATGTTGTTGTTCTTTTATTTATTTTCTAAACTTTTTAACTAATAATGAATGGAATACATATCAAATGAAAATAGTAAGAAAAAATAATTAATCTCGGCATAATTGTACTTGTATATATCCTAAATCATATATATTTTATGTATTGTCAAGATTAAATAGTTAATTTTATTGCTAATACACTCAAAATAATTTTACCCTCTATGAAGAGGAATTGCCATATATATACACAATGGGTTCGATCCAAAAGCATATAAATTTGTTATCATTGTGTGATTATTGTATAATTGTACAGTTTATTTGTGATTATCTGTATGCACAATAATTATTATTAGTAATATACAAATGAAAAGCTGAAAAAAGAATTAACGTTTATTTTTGTAGATACGAATAAAATTGTAGTGTAACATTCAATTATTAAATTTTGTAATATTTTTTAAAATTATAAGAACAGGTTAATAGCCTCTCACAGTTAATAATATACCTCTCTTGTATTATATATTTTAAATTTTTTCAATATTCAAAAAAATTAGCTAGCCTTATAAGAAGAGCATTAAAATTATTAAAAATATTTGGTAACAAAAAAAATTAGCAAAAAAACAGTCATAACTTACCTTATTTAACATTCATTAATTGTTGCGACAATTAATAAATACTAAATAAGACAAGTTATGGCTGTTTTTTTTTTTGTCTCCCTAATATTACTCGAAAATTATTTTCCAAAGCATTGAGTAAAGGCACTAAAGAATCTTGGCTTCGATTTGACTTTCTTATCCCACTTTCTTTTGTTTTTTTTTTTTCCTCTGTTCATTTTTTTGGCCATATCTAATGACATAAACAAATTCCGAAACTGAGTAAAGAATGACATGGGACCAAGTGCGAAAATTAAAGAAGAATAATGCATACACTGTAAATTAAAGCATCTATGATTAATTTATGAGTTAAAAGAGGGCAGAGGGTGATAGGTTGAAAAGGAAAAAACGAGAAAATTATTGCTATATATGAAATGAAATTAGGTTAATCATAACAATCACTCTTTGGGGAAGATCACAATGAAGCTTTTGGCGGATTAAAAGGTCATATTCCCCTATTTTCATAGACCCAAAAAAAAAAATGAAAAAGTCTATCATCATTCAATTACAAAATCAATCACGCATGTTATATTATATATAAGATAAGATTTAGTTAT
>NC_029789.2:386143-391367 GCF_000816755.2 Arachis ipaensis | reverse complement strand
AGTCACATTTCCACTAATCAAACCGTATATATAGAACTACTAATCCAAAAGTTGGAACAATTGGAATTCATAAATGGTTTATATTTAAAGAAGAGTAATTATTAGTACGGCTTTACTTTCATCCTTGAAATTTTAAGCATGATTTAAATGGTCCATATTTATTTATTTTATGTAAATTGACTTTTACAATATTAAGAATACTAACTCAACCATCATTTATTTTTTAATTCAATTTTGTTTTATTTTCTATGAAGTGTTGTATTTTAACTCGCTAACATGTGGGACTAGATAAATAACCTACATGATGGCTACTGTTCATGAGTTACCTGGTCGGTGATTGGAGATTGCTTTCTTACTCCTTCAGACGGCCTTTTGTTGGCTGTCCGGCTGTTTATTTCGACGATTAAGTCAGTAAATATTTTAGAGATATATTAATATGGGTCAGGAATAAGAATTTCTTTCCTAGAGAAATGGGTGTTTTTTCTTTATATAAGGAAAGTGATTTTACCTGTATTTATGAGTTTTTTTTATACATATTATGATTGAGTAATGTTACGTAGCTAAAACTCACAAACAATAAATAAAATGTATACTTAATAATAGGGTGTGCATGGTCCAGTCCGGTTCGAAGATTCGGCCCAATTTCGAACACTTTAGGAGCTATTTTGGTGTAATTTTATCGGATCTAGGGTCGGGTAAGAGTCTCAAAAATAAACCCAGTCATTATTTTGGGTCGGGTCCGGGCCATGGCTCAAGTCATCCGAAGTCGGCCCGGTAGCCCGGTCATCATACACAATTAATATTTTGTATTATTAGTTATTATAAGACTATAAGTTAATGTTTTATGTTTAAAATGCATAAGATTTTAGACTAATGTATAATATTGTGTTATTTATATTGATTTAAATATTTAGTGTTATTAGATAATATTAGTATTGATTATGGTTATGCTTTAATTTTAGATAAGAGTTGGTTCTTGTTATATTTTTCTAAGTGAATTTTACCATGTCAAATAATAGTTGAAGTCTTGAAAATTTGGATATTTTCACATGCTAACTTATAAGAAGGTATCAATGTATTATAGTGTTAACGGCCCGGTTTTTACCCGGTATAATCGTGACCCGAAAGTGTATAGATTTCATCGGGTCTAGGGCCAAATTCGGGTCTAATAAATAGGCCCGATATATATTTCGGGCCGGATCTGGGTCACATCAAACCCAATTTTACCCTGCCCATGCACAGTTAATAATATTCTTACTTATAAGAGAGTGTAGATTACTCTCTTTAAGTAATTGACACAATTAATTTTTTATAAATATCTTTTTTTATTTAATTACACCAAAAATTAATTTAAATTTATGAGAATCAAATCTCAAAAATCTTCCCTCGTTATTAGCTTATTAAATTCACAATTATACAAATTTTATTTCAAATAAAAGAATCCTAAAATATATCTTCAAATTACCATAACACATTTTATAAAAAAATTCAAAATCTCAAATTCGTTAATCTCAATTTATTAAATATCATAAATGTAAAAAAATTGTTGGTTTATAAGCTGCAAAATATACATAGAACAAGAAAATAAAAAAAATTAAAGAAAATAGATTAAAAAAAATTATGTGCATAATAGATAAGAAATTAGCACATATATACATGGTAAAAGAAAAAATCTGTCGGATTTAATAGAATTGTTAATAGTAGATAATATTTTTTTATAATAGTTGATAAAACAATTTGAATATTATTAATGTACTTTTTATTATTACTATTAATGTAATTAATGTATAACTTATTCAATTATTATTTGTTAAAGTGAGAAAAAATGAAGAGAGTGAGAAAAAAAATAATAAATATATGTATTGTAATTAAAGAAGTTAATAAAAAAAATTATATTGTTTTTGACTTTTTTTTTTATTACCAAACATTTTTAATTGTAATCTTGGTACAATACAAAATCAACCTTAGTTTACAGATGAATTAAGGTAATCAATAACATGGGTGCTAAAAGTACAAATAATGGGGTGCTAAAAGTACAAATAAATTTTTTTTGTTTGTTTGAATCTGTGGCCACTTGTACTTCACCCTAACTTTTTTTTTTTTTTTATGGTATTCTTTAACTCGACAAATTAAGGATTAATCCATCGTGAATTTAAACTCTATTTAAGGGTCAATCGCTGACTAATAAGTTGCTCCATGCATAAACCAAAATTCGAACCCCTAACATTTACTTAAGCGAATGAATGAGTTAATCACTCGACCAACCTAAATTGGTTTATACTTGACCCTAACTTGATGTTAATTAACTTGAAGGTGAACCCTATGGGCCTTTACCTTCTCCACATGCATTTGCATTGGACACTCCATGTGCCTCAGCCCTAGGTACCAAACGAGGCTAAAATTTTTATATATGGATAATTTTAATGTGAAATACAAAAATATTTGATGATTTTGGTGTTCTACAGGGTTGTGGTAGTAGCACAAAACGTTACTAACGTTTTGTAATAAAAAATTTTTTTTAATCATCAAAGAACAAAACGTCACTGACGTTTTGTAATAAAAAAAATATTATTTTAATTATTAAAACACAAAACGTCGCTGACGTTTTGTTAGAAAAATATTATTTTAATTGAAGAAACACAAAACGTCATTGACGTTTTGTAAATGGCCATAGTTGTGTTCAACACACAATTTGGTTCATGATAAAGGATTTCACCTCTAGTAATACAATATTAAAAAGAAAAAGTTCACCAAACGACAACATAATAAGATTTTTTATTTCCCGGTTCTAATAATATTATGTATTTATTAATTATTGAACCACTCACGGATATTCATTTTGACAATTTTTACATTATATATTGGTAATTAAAATCTCAATTTTATTCTTAAAATTTTAAATAAGTTAATTATTTTTTAAAAAAAATTAATAAATTAAATAGTATTACAATTTAAATCTTGTTAAAATTTCATATTTTACATATTTAATTTATCATAAAATTTCGATTTTTTCTATTTTAATGGTGATAGTGTTATTTAAAAGAGTAGACACAGGACAAATAAAGATGAAGGAATAGAAAAAAAAAGTGTGTTAGAAAAAATTAAACTGTTAATAATTTGTCAGATTTGGAATAAAATAATAAAATAAAAATATTCTTGATATTTTTTACAAATATTATGGACAAAATATATAATGTACCACAAAAAATTAAATATCTTGACAGATTCTCACAGAAATTAATATGTTTGATTTGAGGAAATCTTGTCATGTTCATTAATAATATCATTAGAGGGATAAACTCATAATTTATGTTTGATCTACTACATATAGTTGATAAATTCACACAACATCGTTTTTTTTAGTTGAATGGATGAAATTAATAATAAGGAGAGAGAAACACATATTAATGAATTGAATAAAATCTTGATAAGTGTTAATTGTATAGAGTTAGGAGAATAATAATTAGGCTTACTATTTAGTACTCTCAATTATTTTTCTTGTTTTTATTACACAATAAAAATATTATTACTTCGTAGTGCTTCATTATTGACTAATTAATGTCTTATATAAGGGTCATAATATAATGTGGTTGATGATTCTTGTAAAATGCTATAGTACAGTTACCATATCTAATGTAGCTATAGCCACTTTAATATTTTTCTTCTTTAGATGGACATGGTTGCTTTAGGAAAATGTTGAAATTTTCTGATCTCATTTGGCATAGTGATGATGATTCTTTTATTTTATATCCTTAAAAGGACAAAAAGATGGAGCACTGAATTTGGTGCTTCATGATGCTTTCATTTCTCTTATTATGCTTGCAAGTTGCGTTCAAAAGCGACAAATAAAGTCTCTCACCTATTTTATTTCGGATTATTTCCTATACTTATTTTATTTTTTGTAGAAACTTAGGTGCAGTTGACTTTACGTGAAGTTGATAACTGAGAACCGTTAGATGATTTAATTGATTTGACTAAATTTTCATTTACGCTCTCAGCTATCAATTTTATGTGAAGTTGACTCTACCTGAGTTTTCACCCTCACCTTATTTTGTAGTTGTCTTTTCTTACAGTACTAATACTAACATCTATTCAGCTAGCATAGCTAGTTAGCTATAATGTTTGAGTATTATTATTATTTTTATAGTTTAATTAATTTATTGCTTTATTCATAATTTTGAAGTTTTAAAAGATAAAAAAACATATTACTAATATGTATTTGAATTTTTGTTTAGAATATCAAAACTGATTTGAGGAGAAAAAAATTGGCAAGCAGTCACTTTGTCTAAATCATGAAGCATTTTAAAGGACCAATAATGTTAGAGAAACAACAAAATTTAAATTTATTTTAGAATTAATAAATATTAAATAAGATAAGTTTTAATTTTTTTAATATTATTAATATAATAATTTATTGGTCAATATTCTGATTTATAATAGATTATACAATTATAATTTTTGTCATTATCTAAAAAAAATCTTAATAAAAAATATTTTTGAAAGAAAAATTTTTAAGTTTAACCAAAGGACTAAAGTAGTTAAAAAGAAATCAGACATTTAAGACAAAAATAAGATATTCAAATATTAAAGATGAAATTAAGACTTAATCTAAATACTAGAGACTAAATCAATATTTTATCCTTAAATAAATTAAGAACTCAATTATTAACTAACAATTAATTTAATTCAATACCAATAAAAGAGACGAAATGGAGTAGAGATGTTCATCTAGATAAAAAAATAAAAATATAGAGTAAGAGACAAAGAGAGACTAAAGAAGAGGAATGACAATTTGAGCTTACCCGATTGTCCACCCCAAATACGACAGAATTTTCAACAATTGACTGGGTTTTGAGATAGGTATGGTCGTATGGATAATATCTGATGAATAAATTAATTTTGATAGTGTAAAAATTTATGTGCAGTTAATTTTATATGAAGTTGATAATTAAAAAATATTAGATGATAATTTAGTCAAATGTATCAAATTATTTAACGACTATCAACTATAACTTTATATAAAGTTAACTGGACATAAAAACAATTTTGTATAAGAACCAAATTAATATAATTTAGCCTTTAAACCAATCAAACTAATCGAACGTTACGTTATATTATTTTTGAATATAGAAATTTTGATACCATCTATAAATTTTTTTTTAAAAGTTTAAATTTATAAAAAAAATGCACATAAATGATTAGATATTTTATAAAAAAAAAACAA
>NC_029789.2:379746-385740 GCF_000816755.2 Arachis ipaensis | reverse complement strand
AATCCTTTAAACTTATAATTTCATTTTAGAAAAAATTTAGGTATACGCAACTGCCATTGCAACTCATGACTTAGCTTCCTCTTCACCCTGAGATTTGCATTGTAAAATTTTCATTTTGGCTATTTTTTCATATACAATCTACCCCTGATGAGTTGATGAATGAGTTTGGTTTTCATATGTTAACATACACAACACCATTTTTTTCCAAAAGAAAAAAAAAACTTTGGTAACTTTAGGTGTACACATTATTTGTTATTCTTTTCTCGTCACTTTGATAAATTCTTTCTTTTTTAGTCAACTTTAATACAACTCGTAATTTATACAGGATTAATTTTGATATAATGAACTAACTATTGAGTTTGTGATTTAGGCAAACGGTTGGTCCAGGATCTTAGTGTCTATTATTGGTTAATCTTTGATTATCTTATCATGCACGTACGTAGCGTAGTAGTGCGTATAATCATGCATGTTCATGTAAAACACTATTTTTCATTATTTCACACCCAAACACGTCCTTGCTCCTCCGACTTAGGTCAGTTTCTGGGTTTCACATTTTTTAATTCCAATCGTGTTTTCATCATGATAATATTATTGTATTGTTTAATGTTGTATAGAAATATATATAGATTTGAAAATGTACGTAATTTTATCGTGCAATTTGATGCGTATAACGAAATTGATAGGAAATTAGGGTTGAAATTGTGTTATGTTTTAGGTTTCATAATTTGCATCTCTTTTCTCTTGTTTGTTTTGAATATTTGTTGCGATTAGAAATTGAAGAGGCTGAATGAATCAAAAGGCATTCAAGGATTTGGATGAAGCAAACGTTGAAATCGAAAGACTTGTTGAAGAACTAACAGGAAAGACGGATTCACTTGATAACTTGAAGAGATCGCACAATGAAAAAGTCAACGAAATACGAGAAGCAAAGCTCAAAATCGAGGAAATGGACCTTGAGATTCTTCAGAAGGAAAGCGAAATCAAGGATTTGAAGCGAGATTTGAGCTCCAAGGAGTCCATCATCAAAGATCTAAGCGCCGAAAACGAGAAACTCCGGGCCGAATTCGACGAGCGGCGTAGAATTTGGGAAGATGAGAAGAAACAGTTGGCGTTGGAATTAGAGAAGGCTAATGTGAAACTGGAGAATCAAGAATTGCAGCTTAATGTGTTCAAACAAGAGATTGAAACCCTTGAATGGTGTCTTGAGGCTTCAAACAAGAAAACCCGGGGCCAAGAAAGTGATGACGTGGAAGAACAATTTAAACATCTACAGGGGGTTCATGAACAACTTAAAGGAGAGTTCAATTCAACTATGAAAGGTTGGGAGTTGGAAAAAGCTAGATTGCTCTACGAAATCTCTTCCTTGCAGGGCAAGTTAGAGTCTCGGATCAAAACCTCAGAGGATCTGCAAAATCAGTTACATATATGCAAACAAGCCCTCGCTTCTGCTGAAGAAATTCGAAGAAAGCGCGATAATGAAAAGAAGCAAGAGCAAGAGCAAGAGCAAGAGCAAGAGAATCCGAGATTGCAAACGTTCCTTAGAGAAATTCAGGATGATCAAGTTCAAGAGGCAGGACAATATTCTCTGTCGAAGCTGCGGTCCGAGCTTAGAATTTTGGAAG
Source organism: Arachis ipaensis (assembly GCF_000816755.2). Classification (NCBI taxonomy): domain Eukaryota; kingdom Viridiplantae; phylum Streptophyta; class Magnoliopsida; order Fabales; family Fabaceae; genus Arachis; species Arachis ipaensis. The sequence goes on along the minus strand of NC_029789.2, from coordinate 384,118 downwards.
AGATTCATAGAGAGTGTGTTTCAAAGTTTAAGGCTAGACAAGCTGAATGGAACTTTCAGCTAGAACGTTCGACGCGGGCCATAACAAACTACCGGTCTCAGTTGATATATAAAACTGCAGAGGTTGAAGATCTCAAGGTGGAACTGGAAGGTTCTTATTCTTTTAGTATTGAGATGATGATGCTGAATGAGGAGCTATCTGTGACGCTGATAGTGTTGAAAAGTGGAATTTATGATGCTAAATGGAAGCCTTTCAGAGAAGGCCATGAAATGGAAGTAGTAAACCAGAGTGGAGAAGACAAGTTACATCAATTGATGAAGCAGTTTGAAATGAAAAATGGAGAGTGTGACAGAACAGCATGTTTAACGAGGCAAGTTGATTCTTGTGCTCTCCCTTTAGATTTGCAGAACTTAGAGCCAAATGAAATTGATAGGCACAGGGATATGCTGGATTTACTCGATGCTTGGGACATGGTAATAAACGAATCGGACCAAACATTATGCGAAATAACCGAAATAGAGTATGAGTTGCAAATGTGGAAGTCATTTGCTGAACGTTTGAAGACTGATCTTGATGAAAATTTTGTAATTCGTAAGGAGCTCGAAAGTTCGCTCCTTGCACAAGTAGAATTTAGTGAAACCCTTAAACAAGAGAGAGATAGCTTGGCTTCTCAAGTAGAACAGAAAACAAGAAGCATAGAGTATCTGCAGGAACACTTTGTCCGCTTGAAAGCAGATAGCATAGAAGAGGAGGACTCGAATTTTGAGGATGTACAAAATAAGGTTGCTTTGATGGCTGAAGCCAAAGAGCTTGAGGAACAATCTTTTTCTTCGCAGCTTGCAAGTGAAGAGGTTGCTTTGATGGCTCAAGCCAAAGAGCTCGAGGAAGAGAATCCCATGGAAGACAAAGCGTTTGAGAAGGAGAATCCTATAGAAGATGAGTGCAGTAGCTCATTGACACGTTTTTCTTCGCAGCTTGCCCATGAAGAGGTTGCTTTGATGGCTCAAGCCAAAGAGCTTGAGAGAGAGATTCCTATGGATGAGGAGTTCTGTAGCACGTTTACATCTTTTTCTATTCCCAGGGAAGAGGTTGCTTTGATGGCTCAAGGCAAAGAGCTTGAGCAAGAGAATCCTATGGAAGACGAGTGCAGTAGCTGGTCCACATCTTTTTCTCTCCATCTTGCCAATGAACAAGCCGAAATTAAGCTGCTCAGAGAAGCTTGCGCAAGGATCACGGCAGCAGAGGTTCTAGCTGCGCTGGAAGTTGAAGAGAAGAAGTTGATGATAGCAGAACTCCAGGGATATATTCGTTGCATAGAACAGAAACTGGAATTGCAGGAGAAAAATTGCAGCCAAACAGAACAGCTTGCATTGGAGAATAGAAACTTGCAAGAAAATTCTACAATTTTGTCATCAGAGAAGGAAATTTTGTTGGCATTTGTTCTTGGATTGAGTGGTAAATTGTGTGATGAGTGCACCCTTATTAAGGATACAAAACTAATAGAAATGTTGAGAAGCATAGTGCAGTCTTTTGAGAATGATAGAAAGGGAGATGATGCACTTCTGGTAAAAGAGAACATGAAGTTGCACCATCCAACAGAGATAAAGGAACCTGAAATAATTTCTAATATATAAGGAGCTGAATAGCTAGTTGCTATAGGTAAAATTGCAATGATGCTGTTTGAAGGTTGAAAGTTTGTTTAGATTGTATATTGTATATGAGAAGTTTTCTGTACGGCTGTACCCATATGTGTTGCTTGTCAATACAATTCTTTCACCAATTCTTTCACAAATTCTTTTCATAAGAAATCCTTTTTTTATACCTTTTATGTACATAAATTTTGTTCTTATAATTTATGTTCTTATGAATAGCCTTCTACAGATTTAAAAGCATCTCTGCAATGTACATATCCCATCTGAAGTTACAGGTATTCTATTTCTAAATAGAACATTTCATTTACAAGTTTTGATTTTGATTTCAAGTAAACGTCTCTTAATATTTTCTTTTAATGTAATTTCAGAACTTGAGAAAACCCATTTCATTAAACACTAAATATTCTAATTTTTAATTTAAACAAATAAACAACAGTAACTTGTTCAACAAATCATATGAATTTTGGTAAATTAAAGTTTTACAATCTTATATTAGTAGACTTAGCCAAACATGATTGACAAATTAAAGAATAGTATTTGACTCATGCAAGTTAGAATGTTGATGTTGATATGATGATATGAAGATCATTTTAGTGCATGATCTGCAAGAATCTTTATTAGTGCTTAAAGAGATCGAAAGCATGTCTAAACCTTGGTAATATTTGTTAATATAGTATATTCTTACATTGAGAACTGAGGTGTTGACAAAATGGGCCACATTCAAATGTAACAAATGTATTGATAAATATTCCATGAATCAAATTATGTTCAATAATAAGTGGTGTTGGATGTTTACATACTGGTCCAATGAATTGAACCTTGCTTTTTCTATTGAGAACCATCCCTTATGCTCTATGTTAACTTATAAAAACAGTATGCTAGCTACTGCTTGATGAGCCTGAGTTCTGAGAAAACTCTGATAATCCTTTCCTTAAAGCTGCAAGGTTTACTCCACTGTCAACCAGAATGCTTGTCACGCCCATTTTGGACACCTGCTTGTACAACATATTGATCACAAATATTTCATGAATATCAAGTTCCTGGAGTTCTAAATAAATATATAAACGTTTCTAGAAACAGGTTAACAGAAACACAGAAAATAGGATGAACGACAACTTTACCCCTACAATGTTCCTATCCTCGTCATCAAAGAATAGCATTGAACTGTATGGAATCCCAGTTTTCCTGTGGATTCTCTGGAAATGGTCTGTTTTATGAGTCCAACTGGAAAAAATTTCCTGCAAAAATCAGAGTCTCAACCATCTAAAACTAAACACATGAAATGCTATATTAAAAAATAAATAATGGATATACAACAAATCGTAACGGTCATAAGACAGAAAATACAGAGACATTAAGACGATAGAGATGGAAAAACCCTGTCTCCAATATCCATATATTTTTAGTGGATAGAAAACACAGAGAAAATCTGTCTTGGGACAGAGATATTTTGCTTGTCTCTATAGCTGTTTTCTTCTCAAAACAATCTTATATCTTACAATTTCTCTGTATTTTGTGTCCTTAGACGATCTTCAAACACATCCAGAGATAGGAAGGGATCTAGGATCCACAGAAAGGTAAAAGATGGGACAAAGAGCAGCTTAATAGTCGCGAACCTGTGCCACAAACATGGAGTGGATGCCCAACTTATTAAGAAATGTTTTTGCTATCTTTGCAGTTGGAGATCTAGAAGCAATTGCCATATCGATTCCCTTTTCCTTAAGTGCATATAGTATGCCTCTAGCTTGTGGAAACAGATATGGCATGTCATCTTCATAGTAGCACTCACTGCCAAAATACCAGAAGGGCATATATTAATAAGTCAATAGCTACGACGGACCCAAAAAGAAAAGGGAAAAACTATATAACCCAAGAAATGTCTATCTTTGATATTCAATGGTTCCAATTGTTAATACATTTTGAATAATGTTACTCATTTAAGATACACCAAACAAAATTATCAAGACAACAAATGAGCAACAAAACACTATCAACAAATTAGAGATCTTCTAACGCAACCCATCAAGCAAATAACAAATTTAGGTGATATAAAAATGTTAGTGTGATTAGCGAAAGTTAGCATTTCCATCAGAAAGATTAAAAACCATCCAATCAAAACCAGTCATAACCGACAGAACCAGCTCATGAAGCAGAGGAAGTTATATTCAATTAACAATACAGATTAGTAGCATGTTTAGTTTTCTATTTGAAAAAGAACCAAAGATAATTGTCATAAAACCTACTCTCTTTGTAGCTTTTTCCAAAACCATGGCTTCAAGAGCACGAAAAATAAGCCTAAGATAGAGGAAAGGATAAGTAATACGCACTTGTAAACATCATCAATATCAATATAGAAAGATTCATCAGATGTAACAGTTCTATCTAATTATTTCATTTTGCTTATCCCTTGTCCCTTTGCAAAGCATTCGACAGAGAAATCCAATATTTTATTATCAGATCAGAAAAAATAACTACTTTAGCAACCGCTGCTTAATAGTCCTCCAAAAGAAAAGATTTCATTGTACCTTTTTCCTTTTAACCATATCAAAATTAAACTCTTTTTTCTTCTCAGAATCAGAAAATGACCTATTTTAATGCATCAAAACAATCATAGCTAAAGTAAGTTAGTAACAATTCCCCAAACTAAACACCAACTTCCTCATATCAATATCATATCATATATATAATATAAAACGAAAACAGAGGGTCTCAAGCTTTGT
>NC_029789.2:379272-379635 GCF_000816755.2 Arachis ipaensis | reverse complement strand
ACTTCGAAGACTTCGCAGATTATCAAAAGACCCAAAGCACGTGAAAACTAGAAAGTAGAGAAATTTAAGGGAAAGCGTTTGTGGAAAGGAATTACAAAACGAAAGGTACTAACCAGTAGAAGGGCCAAAGCGTGTAATCGAGATCGAAGACGACGAGCCGTGGAAGGTTCTCGAAACTTGAAATTATTTGCAAAGCTTCGTTCTTCACCTTCGCCTCCTCTTCCGCCATCGACACTGCACGTTCTTCTGTTGGACAAAAATCTCCACTCCCGAGAAATTTGTGACAACCTCCTACATTTTATTACGAAAAAAGTTGTATGCACAATTTATTAAATATTGGTTTATTTTATTTTATATTAACAA
>NC_029789.2:367672-379232 GCF_000816755.2 Arachis ipaensis | reverse complement strand
TTTATAATTTATTATAGTTGTTATTTTAAATATGAGACTTATTTTATCAAATTTTCTGAAAAATACTTTTTTTAAAAAAGTGATCTGTAAATATTTTCATAAACTCCTAAAAATGGTAAACTCCATGCTCCAAACCTCCAAAAACAAACAAAAAAGAGACGATAAAATCATTGGTGGGGAAGGAGTGCTTGTTGGAGAAGGACACGTGGAACAGAAATGGTGGCTAGAAGCAACAATTCTTCTGGCACACAAACGAAGACTTTCGGTCGGGTCCACCCAAAATCACCGATGACAAAAACAAAGAAGAAATGAAATAACTTCTTTCGCTTGCGTTGCGCCTCGTAGAAGCTGAACAAGAAGAAGAAGCCACACCAAAATCGTTCTAAAGATTCTCACTTTTTCGAGTTTTTAGCGGAATAAACCCTGTCACCTGACCTAGCTGCTTCTGCTGCTTCTTCTCCTTCTTCATCAAAAGGTTGCCCATAATCCAAGCTTTCCAAATTTTGAATCTTTTTGACATGTATCTCAATATCCCCAACTTAATTTTTAAGTTTGATTGCACGCTCGCAGTTTCATGTATATAGTTTTATCCCCTAATTTGGTGGTTTTGACTTTTGATTCTCATGCTGCTGTTGTTGACATAGATTTACACAGGGGGATTTGTCTTTTTCCAACACATATATATTGGGTATATGAAACTGTTGCATTTGGTGGTTAAGAAAGCAGTGGTATTTAAATGTTTAGCTGCTAGGGTTTTGGCTCTATTGTGCCTAGTTAGATGGTGATGCTAAGGAAGCAGTGAAAAGGAATTTGAAGAGTAAGTGAATTGGTTGATTTGTGGCCAATAATTTTGCCCTTCAATCTCTAATAGATTTTAGAGGGAATAGGAGATGTAGGTTTCTTGTATGGGTTTTATGATGTTTCCCTTCAAGAGCTGGTTTTAGTCATTCTAGAAATCGGATTTGATGCGCAGAAAATTTAAATATTTGATATAATATCCTTAATATTTCATTGCTCACACAACTAATATCAGTTTAACTACAGGAAGCTGAGTAGCAGATTGTCATAGTCGCCACTTTATCTGTTTTGAGACAGTATCGTATTGTGTCAAAGTCAGCAATACTATAGAAGTTGAATTTCATTGATCTTTGGTTACTAGTGAGGCCTTCTTGGCTATCCATTTTGATACAAGAATGGCCCTTCCCGGTTCTCTGCAGCTGACCCATGGACTGGGACTTTGCAGGAAACCAGGCCGCCATAAACATCCGGTACAAGAATTCTCTTACGTTTCTTTTTGGTTGTTGTGTACACTTAATTGTTTTTGCCTCTGCTCTCACCTTGATACCACTTTATGGTGTACAGTTGGTTGTGGGAAGAAGCAAGCTACATTTACTGAATACAGGCCCATCATATCCTCTTTCGGTATGCTCTTAAAATATTTATTGTGTTAACTTGCTGATAATGTGTAATTGATGTGAAAAATTTTTGCATAGCATTGTTATGAAAATTTACTATGACATACATACTCTGCCGTTTTGTTTAACATGTGATCATGGATTTAATAGTACTATTTACTTTTGATTTTACTTTATTTATTATCTTGTATCATTTCTTTCTCTTGGAAAATAATTTCTGGTTCAATACCAGTGGAATCTGTGTTACATAAAATTTAATGGATATGTTTTGGACTTAAGGAAATGACTCATTTTTGAGACATTCTTATATATTCCATGACTAATAAATTCTTAATCTATGGTGTGATCTTATTCATTAAATTTGAAAAGTAAGAGAGAGAAAAAAAATAAGAGAAATAAGAATAAAAGGTAGATGAATGGTGTGGAGGAAAAAAAGATTTTCTCCATGGAGTAAGTAAGAATTTGTCCTCATTGTCAAGGGAAAATATGCTTCTTGTCTACATGGATTTGCCTATGATTTAATGTTTAAAAAAGATGATGAGATGAAAATGATTCCTTTTCAACATTAATGAAATTGTTTGGCATTTACTATTCATTAGAGAGTTCTCTGAGATAATCTTCTATTCTAGTTCATGAAACTGGATAGCTGGGGGATTCGACAATTTCATCACATTAACAGGCCAACATATACATTATCTTACAAGTCTCGCCCATTTACGTGCCATTCTCTTCTAGTACCAAGCCAACCAAGTGAGCTACCTGTTGTTAAGGTGGCTGCTACGTTGTTGGCAAGGTAAATTTTGTGGTTTTTAGCCTAGTAAGTGTATGTATTTGAGTTCTCTTTTATTAGCTTATTCCTTTTGGTGTTGGTCTGCAATTACAATTTTTCCCCCTTCTTTTCTGCAGGTCTATTAATCAGATACATAGTAATCCTGTAATATTAAAGTTGATGCCTTCAGTTGCCATTATCATTTTTGCAACATGGGGTGTTGGTCCATTAGCATGTCAGATAAGGAAATTGCTTTTCCAGGTTACACTGCAGTTATTCTATTCTTCATGTTTATATTAACTGATTCAGGGCTATTAGTATGCAAGTCTAATTTGCTTACTTTATTTTGCAGAGGAGTGATAATAGTTGGAAGAAAAGTAAAACACATTATATAGTAACTTCTTACCTTCGGCCATTACTTTTATGGACTGGAGCAATACTCTTTTGCAGGTTTCGTTGTTATGGCACATTAAAATTTATCAGAAGATGAATACTTTATATCTTTCTATATGCATCAATTTTCTGCATAGTGAATATTTATTTAATTTCAGAGCATTGGAACCAGTAATTCTACCTACAGAAACTAGCCAGGTTATTAAGGAACGGCTTCTGCATTTTGTAAGATCATTGTCAACTGTTCTGGCCTTTGCCTATTGTTTATCAAGGTATGCCGATTCCCTTGCTTTTGTCATGATCTATTAACACTGCTGAACAATTTGATCACTATTCGCTTAACAATGCACCTAATCACTTCCAGTTGAAATAACTTCTGCTTAACTGCTTATGCCCATTGGGGTTTTCTCTATTGGACTATTAAACTGTATGTTTTCCAAGATATCATTGTTGTCAGCTTGAGTTCCTCAATGTGATTTTTTTTTCAAAATAATCTGTTTACTAAGTTTTGCTTTGATAAAACTAATTGTGCAATATGCAGTGTGATTCAGCAAACGCAGAAATTCTTATCTGAGAGCACTGATCCAAGTGAGACAAGAAATGTATGTATTCTTTGTGTCCTGTGAAGGATACTACCATGTTAGTCTTGTTTGAAGTTTGAAAATGGAAAAACTACCATCTAGTTTCCAATTATTACCTGTCAACTTCGTAAATTTAATATACTGACTGTTGAAGCTTGGTTTCCCATAGTTGGGGAAGTCGTTTTCCCTGCTATACCATGTTCTATTATATTTAGCATTCAGCATCCTTGCTCTCTCTCAGTTTGTTTTACACATTGATAGCAATTCACAATTCCAGTATGTCTTTTTTATGTTAATTGGTTTGGTTAAAAGAATTCATTCTGCCTGTGTACATGTATTTAAATGATATGATAATGAAAACTAGGCTGCTTGCAACTTAAATTTGTTGATGTTGATTGTTAAAAACTAAAAAGCCAGATTGTGGTGATTTGTTGATTATTAGTAACACATTAGTTGCGGCTCAATTTCTGGTGTATATAATAAATTTCCTGTTTTTACCAGATGGGATTCCAATTTGCGGGAAAAGCTGTCTATTCGGCCGTATGGATTGCAGCCTTTTCACTGTTCATGGAATTGCTAGGCTTCTCTACACAGAGATGGGTTACTGCTGGAGGTCTTGGGACAGTTTTGTTGACTCTTGCCGGTCGTGAGGTGGGAACTGTTGTGCTTCTGATCTTTTGATTCCATTATATTTTGGCGCACATTGACATAAAATGTTGTGTGTTTTAGATATTTACAAATTTCCTTTCAAGTGCGATGATCCATGCAACTCGTCCTTTTGTGATTAATGAGTGGATTCAAACGAAGATTGAAGGATATGAAGTTTCTGGTACCGTTGAGGTGGGTCAAATTACACATTCTTAAGTATTGACTGTGGTAAATATATATATAAAAGGAAATTACAAAATATTGTATACTGTTTGTGTTTCGGGATATCTTTGAGGCTCTTTTGGCCACTGATGTTTTCTGTTTATGCAGCATGTTGGCTGGTGGTCACCTACTATTGTAAGAGGTGAAGATGGTGAAGCTGTGCACATTCCAAACCACAAATTCACAGTGAATGTTGTGCGAAACCTCACTCAGAAAACACATTGGCGAATCAAAACCCATTTAGCCATTAGTCATTTGGATGTAAAAAAGATTAATGTGAGCAGTAGTTAATGCAGTTTCTATCCAACTGGCTTTATTTTGCTACATAGGATTTTGTGATGTCTCCCTGTGCTAAATGGATTAGTTCTTCTGCAGAATATTGTTGCCGATATGCGAAAAGTACTAGCGAAAAATCCTCAAGTTGAGCAGCAGAGGTTGCACAGGAGGGTGTTCCTTGACAATATAAATCCTGAAAATCAGGCCCTTTTGGTTTGTATAAAGTGCTTAAATTATATTGCAAATTGGTTCTTCTGTTTTCCAATAAATTGCTAACTATAGTCATGGTACCATTAAGCATAAACAAAATTATTGCAAAAATTTATTTTTGCAGTTTTTGGTGTATTTTTCTGGCTTTGGTTTTCTTCATATAGAAGATTAGTTTGAGATTACATTGTAAACATTTTATGATCAGATGCCTAGGATATTTATTTTCAATGATATAATACATCTCTTTTTTCCATGATTTTCAGATATTGGTGTCATGTTTCGTCAAGACCTCACATTTTGAAGAATATTTATGTGTTAAGGTAATAACATGCCTTGTTTATCTACAATGTGCTGTCTAATTTTCGTGATATTGCTCTAGGATTTAACTGATTTTCTATTTACCAGAAGAAAAAAATGTTGATCTTCCAACTTTTAATTCTGTGATTAGGAAGCTATACTGTTGGATCTTCTTAGAGTTATTGGTCATCACAGAGCCCGTCTTGCAACACCAGTTCGCACCCTGCAGAAAATATACAGTGATGCTGAATTGGACAACATACCATACTCAGATTCCCCAATTAGTGGTGCCGGAACTGTATCTAACCGTCCATTATTAATGATTGAATCACCTAACAAGATCAGTGCAGATGATAAAGCAAAAGTCCGATCAGCACGAGCAGCTGGAGATCAAGATAACAAGGCAACTGCGCAAACCAGACTTGAAACAAAGGTTGGTTCATCAGGAATACAAGATGACTCCGAGGCGGATGCCAAAGTCGCTACATCTAATTCTAACACAAACGGAAATGCCAAGACTGTGTTGACACCCAAGCCTGATCCTGAAGTGGGTGAGAACAAGCCGATAAAACCAGATTCCAAGGGTCAGGCTGTTAAAAACATCAAACCTAATATTGAATCCGAGAGTGTAGTTTCCTCCTCGGGAACAGGCAATGTCGATAAAGCCAGTGGAGTTCCTACGAATACACCAACAAAGCAACAAGGGGAAAGGAAACTGGCTACACAACCTCCTCCTGCCCTTTCTCCGGCATCAAGGCCTGTTCTTGAAGAGAATATAGTACTTGGTGTTGCATTGGAGGGATCAAAGAGGACCCTTCCTATTGAGGAGGGTATTGAGACTTCCGCAACTAGAGAGGCAAAGGAAATGGCTGCTTCCCATGGTGGAAATGGATCTCCAAAGGGCGGGGATGGAAATGACAAGAAAAATGTATAGTTGTACTTCCCAAGTGGGGGGTTTCTAGTTATCTAATATCCATTGTGATCAATGAGTTTTAACCACCTTGTTTTAAGGCTGAGTGTGGTTAGTGTTAGTAAACACTCAACTTTTGAACCTGAAACTCACCCCACAACCACCTATGTACATGTCGTCATCACCTTCCCTTTGATTATCTGTTAGATGTTCTTACCAAAAAAAAAATCAGAAAAAGGAAAAATCTTTTGAAAAATAACGTACTCCCAAATTAGTTACCACTAGCTTTTCATGTAATTTATGGCTCACAATAGCTAATGAGCATTATGAGCTATTTTTATCGAATTGGCAAGATTGCCTAAGGAAATAAATTAACTGACCATGGAAGAAAGTGTCCTTAATGGAACACTTGAGACATCTTTGATATGTTTTTTATATTGCCTGAAGAAATAAATTAATTGACCATGGAAGAATTCAAGAATGCAATCAATCTTTTCAAATCTCAATATTTTCATGTCCATGGGTGTGGTACGGAATTGCACTTACTATTAAATTGACTTTCTTGGGAGTTGCTTAATGCATATTTTATGAGCACACATAATCAAACATCTTTATATAAACGAACACACCAATTTTGATATGCTTAACAAGTATTTCCGTTTAGGGGTAAAACTCAACAAATTTAGTGATCATCATACATTGAATTATAAACACAATTTCTTCGCTACATATTGCACAAACGGTCATTTCCGGAAGTGCATCAAGTGAGAACTAGCAAGAACATTTTTTATTATCATATACTTAATTTCTGTGGTGTTATGACTCAATAGAATATGAAAAGACATACATATTGGTGATCAAATATATTATATGATTCATTCATGTTCACCGAATATTGCAATTAGGAGGTCCCTCCAATTTATCTGTGAATGTTGTATTAGTCAAAGATGGGGACACAGCAACTTTACAGCTATCATAGTGTATAGAAAGAGATCACTGTCATATTCCCCTCTGCAATGATACAAACCAATCTGTCTTCATGTATCTCATGTTCTAATCTTTATTTTCCATCTGCCACATTAATGGATTGATGCCAATTTACAATTGACAATTTGACCATATTTCTTGTAGACCTCTTCTTTTAGTTTTAATTGAATGAAATTACCATAGCTGAAGAACAATCTAATTCAGGGGAACTCATTTGTCAACAACAATATGGATCATGTTATTGAATCATAAACAACAATATAAATATTGCTCTTGCTAAGAATGCTATCATCTCAAAAGTACATAACTCACACAAATACAACTATCAAGCACTCTTACCAAGAACATGGTAACAAACTCATGAATAGGAGAGAGAGGAAGAGAGGAGAGAGGGTGGACATGCTTTTATTTCACCAGATACAAAATGTCAAATAATAGGGACACTGAAAACCTATATAAAAATACACTGGCTAGTGGCTAGTGACTACTCATCCGTGAACAATATTTATGGTAATTATAGTAATATTAACTATTATATATATATATATACTACTACTACTGAGCTTGGCACATGCAATCTGGTGCAGGGTATGTGTATATTGACTGTTTTGGCCTTCTTAGCCTGAGTTGCCCTTGTCTATTTTCGTGACCTTCAATCACTGATTGCTGAAATTCTGGCCATTCCATGGTTTTATTGAGGAAAAGCTGCCCCATCAATGCCATGTTTGGCCTTATGGTCTTTAGGTTCAAATAGGTTCTATGTCCAACCTATATCATCATCCAAAATATTGATCATTAGTTATGATCCAATTCAATTCCACTGTCTTTAGATAGCCACTGTCTTTAGATAGACAGCATTGCTATTTATTCATACCAAGTACCAAGTGATGACATTTAATTTTAAATTTCAGAACAAAAGTTACTCCGAATTCTCAAATAAATGTATCTGAAATTGTATCCAAATACATTGATTTTGTAATGTAGCAGTTTGTCCAATTCAATAATTGTTAAGGAGGATGGAATAATTGAAATTTCCTTAATGTTTATTTTTAAGAAATCAAGATATTTCAATTCTTTGCCTTGGCCAACAGGGAACTTCATTATGATATGACCCTTCAAACTTTCACTAGGCCCACATGATGTATATATATCATTCCATCATTATTATTCAATACTAGTTAGGTTGGAAGAAATAGCATAGCATTGAAGAGACTTCAAGACATATGATAGAACATAAATTGAAAAATAATGTAGGTAAACATAAAAATAGTGCAACTCACCATTGCATTGTGCATATTTCCTGGAGAAGCGGAAATGAAAATGTCACTGTGCACGCCGATATAGTAATCAAGTGCAGCTAATACAGAAGCTTTTCCCTTTATCAGGGTCCTCTCCTCAGGTGAAGTAAGGCTCTTCTTGTCTTCCATCAGTGGAAACAATTGCCTCAAAGTTGAAATCCTTGCTTCTCCACCATAAACCTGGAAAATCATCACTACTATTTCTTAAAATCGATGAAAATGGAATCACCTTCCTAATTATAGAAGATGACAATCACTTGCAGACAAGTCTTTCAAGTGTCAAACTAAGAAGCAGCAGACAAGTCTTTCAAGCATCAAACTAAGAAGCAACATGATTAAAAAACCTTGTGCGAGGCAAGATAGACACGAGTGCTGTTGTCGAATCCCAGAGCTGCTAGTAGTAAACCAATCTCTTCTGGAGTCATCGGGCAGCGACCCTGACCCCTCAACTCCTCGTCAGTAAATTGGGAATTAACCACCCTTCCTTGCCACATGACCTGTCTATACTTTGCAAGGGCCAACTTTTCAGCTTTTCCGCCACCAAAATCACAGGCTGAATGAGCTGCCATATCCTGCCGAAAAAAGAGAACCAGAAAACAATGTATATATATTACATAGCTAAACTTCAAGTTTACAAACAAATCCACTGTAACAAACGAAAAAAGAGATACATAGTGAAGGAACCACCCAAGCGCACCTGAACTACAAAATTCTCATAGGTGTGCTAATTTAGATTTTAACTTGTGTATAAGACAATTAATGATCTGGACATATTTACCTCTTAATTTAATATTTACCTCTTCCATGATAAGCAATGTTTGCATTATAAGGTGCCACCAAATGGATGCAACTCAAGCACTCTCATAATGAATAGATAGTCGTACCACCAAAATAAAAGAAAAAATAAATAGAGACACATATTACAATCTCGTATAGATTTTTAAGATTATCAATAAATGAAAAAGTGAAATACCTTATCAAAACGAAGGTGAAGAACAACAAATTTCCCTGCGTTACTATCACCAGCACCAGTGACTTCTCTGATGTAGTTGGGGCTCATTTCTCCATCAGCTTGTTGAGGATATCGCAGACGGTTTACAAGGGCATCTCCGAGTGTTCTAATATGCGGAACAAAGATTAAAGCCTGAAAGTTGACTTTACAGCGCAGGTGCTGGATATCCATAGGTAAGTTGTCATAACTCAGACGGTGAGAAAATGGAGAGATTGCAGCAATACCATAGCTGCACGAAATAATGCATACAAAGAATTAGAAATTATTTGAAAAAGAATATAGAATAATGGCATCAAGAAATGGAAAACTTCTCTAACATTAAGTAAGGATCAATACATTTTCAAGAAGAGGTAAATACCATAATGATTGCATCACATGTGCATGAAAGAATTGATACAGAACATTCAAGGTGTACAATTAGCATTAAAGTAACAGATTAAGGTGGTTACAAACCTCTGCAGAACAGGTAAAACATTTTCGAGATACCAGTGGGCTGATGCATGCACGGGTGCAGCCTTGATTCTGGTTTCTCGAATGGCGATGGAATAGTACTCCCTTGTGCTCCAGGAGTACTCATCAGGGAGCTCTTTAACTATGGAAATATCATCCTTCAATACATCAATGAAGTGATCCACATCAAATATATCAGAGAAGGAGCTGCAGAGAAAAATAAGCAACCTCAATGCTACACGTCATGCAAAATCCATAGCGTTAAAAAGATTGCACAAATTGCAATTATGGTGTCCGAAACTTACCTGGAATCTCGCCAAACAGGATTTACTTCAAGGTATGGGATCACAAGAGTTGCATTCAGTATCTTTGCAACAGCAACTGCATCGCATATCTACATAAAAATAAATGAATACTTAGCACAACTAACATTATGCATACAAACGATAATGCTTCTGATGTAGTTAATAAACTTTAAATACCCACCCCCATCCTCTGCTGGTTCAAACCGCCATCAAGAAATACTTGGATATATCCCTCAGATTTTTCTGGTAATGCTGCTTCAATCGATACAAAAGCCGGTCACAAAAAGATTAAACAAACTAGTAGACATATCCAATGTTCTCAAACTTGCAACAAACAACAAAATAATTTATTCTAATTTCTCTTACTTGGCTTTGTAGATTCAACAAAAGGTTTCCATCCTTGGTTTTCCAAAGGTGCCCAAAGTTCAGAAAGTTGTGATGTTGGCTATTCAGAGAGAAAAGAACAAGTACAGATGTTTCAATAACATAATCCAGTTAGAATCATTTGAAAATGTATTTGTTGCTCAATTAACTCTTACTGTTTCACGTTGCACAGCACTCTTCAGAAGACGCGAATGCCTAGGTTTTATAGGATTATAGACCTACATGAAGCAAGGTTGCAGTTAGAAGGCAATCAGATAATCTAATTATTAATGATATACGCAAACCAAAGAAAAAACTAGGCACAGTGAAAGCATGAAGTCAACAATGTTCCTCTGACATGATGATCACACTAGTGATGAAAATAATCATGAACGGAAAAATATTTGTTCAATAATCATGAGAGTAAAGTGCAAACAATCCACCCTTCTTGACACCTTATTCATGTTAAGTCACTCATAGGGCTTAAAAGTCAATAAACACTATTAATGTTGTATACTGAAAACCAGTAGAGCCTCCATTCCTCATTGCTGTGCACAATCATATTTGGAGAAGGGATAAAGACCAAAATAACTTCAAAATATTTCTGTCAATAGACACTTTTAAGCTAATTTTTGGAACTCAAAAAAGGAGGGGTACAATAGACGTGTTTGGCAAGTAAATATGGAGAAACACAGATAGATAAAAATTTTGTCTCCGCCATAGAAGCATTTTGCCAAGTTCTATATGTCTACTTTACCAAATAGGATCGTGTATCTAGTGTCTCTGTAAAATCATCTTGAGACAAGAAGATACATCTCTACTACCCCACTATCATCATTTCTGTCCAAATATCAGAACTTAAGCTAAATGATACTTAGCTATATCGTTTCTTTCTCTCTTTTTTTCCGGGTTTTTCAATTTGGATTTCCTCCTTTCTTTTTTGCTAGAAAAAAATTACAGACACTTGGCAAACAATACATGTCCAAAAAATAAAAAACAAAAAAGAAGCTAACCAAGGAGCCGTGATTTGCTCCAATTTTGTAACAACCAAAAAACCATAATTAATGGCCTCATCAATTGGCTAAAAATAACAAATAACAAATTAAGAACAATAGACAGTTAGACACACATAAAAAGTGACTGAACTTCAATCCCCAAAATGAAACTTTACTCTTGCGCAACTCAAGTTACACCGACAGTTATCAACAACTGAAAACCAATAATAATAATAATAACAATAACATCACAGAATCTTCCAGTAAAAAAAAAAGTATATAACGGTAATAAAAATCTTGAGAAAGAAAAATAGCATAACCAAAAGAAAATTATAACGCTAATCTACCTGTTCCACCGGAAAAAAAAAATTAAAACTATACAATAAAAATCAAAGATAAGAAACAAAAGTGAAATGAAGCTAACTAGCT
>NC_029789.2:366506-367535 GCF_000816755.2 Arachis ipaensis | reverse complement strand
CGTGTACATAGAAGAGGCATGGTAGAGAGAGAGTAAGAATGCAAGTGCAAATAGCATAGCCTTCTGATGCTGAGAAGTATTGTTGTTCTGCTCCATTGCCATGGCCAGAGAAGAGGTTGGTTCGTTGAACCTCGGATCTGGAAACTGCAGAATCTGTTTTGACCACCGTCACCACCAGAAGAAGAAAAAGAGAAGAAGAAACGCGGTGTGTGGTAAACGGTGTAATGTAATGTAACTAACTAGAAAACTAATAATAAAGAGCACAGAAACAGAAGAAAGAAGAAGAAGGAGAAAGCAAACCCCTTCACCATAATGATCCCACCTATTTATAATATACCCAACGGACTATTAAATAGAGACATTAAAATAATACAAGTATAACACTATGAATACAGTGTATAGTGTATAGTATGTGAAAATAAAATAATAAATGAAATGAAGTGAATGAATGGGTTTGAAGGAAGGAAGGAAGGAAGGGAAGTAGAGAGAGTAAAGGAGGGTCACATGGACACCTGGACGCACTCACCGAATTAAATAATAATTGTTAGGATGAGATGATGGGGTTGCTGTCCTTATGAACACCACCCTCTCCCAATTACACGCACTTGTAATTTCTTTTCATCAATTATCATTACATTTCTATGTAGAGAAATATTATTTGTAAGCTAAAATCGGTCACTAATGCATGGTAAAAACTCAGGTGAAGTCGACTTTATATGAAGTTGACACCTGAGAGTCGTTAGATAAAAATTTAGTCAAATCAGTCAAATTATTTAACGGTTCTCAAGTATTAACTTCACGTGAAGTCGACTGTACCTGATTTTCCATCCTAATGTATTTGTATATAAATATACGTGTAATTTAATTTATTTTTAATGTATATTTATATTTTAACATATATTTTATACTCATGAGTAACTTTAATAGCTAATTTTAGTGTACACATAATATAACTCTTTTATGTAATATCGTAAATTTTATTTCCTGAAAATAAGAGTATATGTTCAAATTATTACTAATAAATATATT
>NC_029789.2:359038-362573 GCF_000816755.2 Arachis ipaensis | reverse complement strand
GACTACAAACTGTGATCATGTTGGATTCGTCTTAAAATTAGTAATGGTCACATGTTGTTATCTTTTACAAAAATTTACAAGGCCAACAATATATATAGTAATGAACAATTAATCAACACGTTAAATTCCTTTTATTCTATTAATTTATGTATGTAGGTGAAGTATTAATTCTTTCTATTATATAAAATCCTCACATACAGACAAAAAAAATGCATTCATGAATTATTATATATAAATTTTTGTGCATATTAGTTACATGTCAGTCACATAGCGAGATCCTAAATTCCTAATAATATTTATAAGAAACATAATATTAGAAATAAAAAATTGTATGAGAAAAAAAAATAAAAAAATTGTCGTGTCTAAAAGACTAAAACCAAAGGGCAAAGCGAAAGGGTACAAAAGTAGGGATTTTTACGTTTAACATAAAGTGGGGGAATCACGAAGACGAAAGAAAAAAAATACTATCAATAATGTTAAGTAATTAATTTTCTTAATTCTAAATATTTTTTGGAAGATTATATAAAGTGGGTGGGTTCACATCATGAGTCACAAGAGTCACAGGTGTTCAATTCTGATGCGTTTGTGTGTGTAAATGGCGACTTCTCATTGGTCAATGGCCACTTTATATATGTAATTGCTTCTTCTTTTTTTCTTATATGAATGTGACCACCGACACCTTCCTCTATAGTGGAAAAATAAATAGTATCCTGTCAACTTTGGCTTTTTATGTTGTATTATTGAGTGTATTCAAGTTATATATTTAAGTTATCTATTCAAGTTGTCTGGAATTATACAATATAGAAGGGTATTTATAGAGACTAAGAGAATCGTAATAATAAAGACGTAATATTCTATAATAAATATTCAGATATACTAAATAATTCTAATTGATCATAATTGATGCTAATTATATTCTAACACCGGTATATCTGTATATTTGTGGAGACAATGATAATGGTTATCACGGTTAAGTTTTTTAATTTATAATTAAAAAATCTTTAAAAAAGTCATGTTTTTTATTTGTGTATTTTTGTGTACTCCTATAAACTGTTTGTAGATCTATATACTATTTAAATATAATGATAATAGATTAAAAACGTGGAATTTAAAAAATTTGAAGGGAGTATAGAGTTTGCCGTGCGACGAACTTGATCTAAACAAAAAAAATCGTATTTAAAAAGTTAAAATTAAAAAATGATGTTTAAAAAAATATAGATTTTTTTAATTTTATTTCTAAAAGAAATCCTTATTTGGACCCTCAAGTCTTCATCATTTCTTCTTTTTCTACTATAAATGCTATTTTTACATCCATTTTTGTACTAATTTTTTTAACACTCGAGTAAATGAATATATTTTATTTTATTTCCCCCTCAATTGCATGGTTTAACTTCTAAGTTGAGACATTAATTTAGTAGTGTACTGTGTGTCTTCATACCTACCTAATTCAATGAGAATAAAAAATTAAAGGACTGAAAAATAAGTAAGTGACTCAGCTATATATATAATGAAGTTTCTATATTAATGTAAGGGATTTGTTTTAGCGTGTGAGAACTCATGAACTGCTAACAGTTCACTACTACTACATAAAAACAGTAGCTCAATATAATGTGATGCATAATATTATTAGTAAAAATAAAATGCATTAATGGTGTCTTAGAAAAGGTTAAAATTTATCGTTTTATTCGTTTATACTGTATACAGTTGGAATTTAACATTATTCCATAAGAATAGCCGAATATATGTTTCTTAATACAGTTGTCAGTTTACAAAAATGTTAATAATGTTCACTTGTGATTATAATTTTGATAATGTGGCTAAACTGTATACAATATATATGGTCTAATATAATGAAAGCTAGATATATATACATTATCAAAATAATAATCATTATAAGGGGATACTATATTTAGCTACCATTTGTAATAATAAGATATATCTAATATGTACTTACTCAATTATTAGAGAACAAAAAATACTAAAATTTATTTACCATTCTGTAAAAGTTTGTAATAATCCTCCTGAATCATGTTTATAGAGAATCTTTCTAAAAACAAAAAAGTTTCTGGATTCTTACATTTTTTCTTGTATATTTAATTTTCTTTTTGAATTGGCATGGTTTTTGTTTTGATTTGTTGGGGTAAGAAAAATGTTTAATTCATTTTTATTGAAATTGACGTGTTGCGTAAGGCTGCTCAATATATATAGACCATACCATTTAAATTTTAAAATAACATCCACAATTTATACTCTCCTTTTTTTATTAGTTGTCATTAAATTGCTTAGTCTTTAAAAAGAAGCAAGTCCAATTTCGAGAGTTCTGAAAGAGAAAGTTATAGATCCAGATACTATTTTCAGTATTCTGTGTATTAAAAATAATACTAAATGGTCAATATCTTTCGCCATGCATCAACAATGTTATATTATTATGAGGCCTGTTATACATACAAGTCTTTTTGGCTTACAAGTCTTATAAGTTGGCACAAGTTTAATAAAACATACGCATTATACTCCCACATTTAAGAGTAAATAAACGCACATTATTCAACCACTTCCTGTTTCTAAAGTGCGCTACTCACCGTGCATTATGAACGACTTTTCTTCTTCTTACTCCATGAAAACGATTTTTTTGTCAAATTTGAAAATAATGGAACTTCAGAAATACACCCAAACGATTACAGAAATACACCCAAACGATTATAGAAATACACCCAAAGGATTACAGAAATATACCCAAAGGATTACAAAACTACACCCAAAATTCGTTGAAGTACACCTTATGCATAATTCAGAAACTCTTTCTCTTTCTCCTCCTCATCTTCTGCTACTTCTTCTTCTTCAAAAACGATTTCAGAGCTTGATGTCAAAAAACAATGGAAATCGAGAATAACGAAGAAAAAAAAACAGAGAGAAAATCACGTAAATGAAGAAGAAGAAGAGGAAGAGGAAGAATAACGTGCAGCAAGAAGAAGAAGAATGAAAAAGAGAAGGCAAGAAACGAAAGAAAAGAAAAAGAAGAAGAGGAAGAGGAAGAAGAATGTGCAGCAAGAGGAAGAAAAAGGAGAAAGAGAAGGCAAGAAACGAAAGAAAAGAAGAAGAAAAAGAGTAAGAGGAAGAAGAACGTGCAGCAAAAAGAAGAAGAAAGAGAAAGAGAAAGCAAGAAACGAAAGAAAAGAAGAATAAGAGAAAGAGGAAAAAGAACGATTCAAAGCGCGTTAATATGAATGACTTGTAAAGACTTGTATAAAAAAACATTTGTATGTGAAAAATTATTCTATTATTATCATTCAATAAAATAGAACAATTTAAGAACAAAAAAGTAAGTAAGTTTGTTAGATTCGATTCTACTTAGGTTTGATTTAAATACGAGTAATACTACACATTCAAATTTTTTATAAACTAAGTTAAACAATAAAACTTTGAACAATGCTAGTCATAACTGGTTTTTATTATGTTAGACTAACTTAGTTAAACTTAGTTAACAACAAAATTTAAATATATAATATTATTTTTTAAATATATAAAAAGTTCGAGA
>NC_029789.2:352303-358949 GCF_000816755.2 Arachis ipaensis | reverse complement strand
CTCCGTTTTACATAAAAAAAATATCGTAAAAAATTATTTATTTTAAAACTTAAACTAATAAAAAAGTTACATGAATGCACGATATTTACCATACAAATTATATTATTTGACACAAATCGTGCATTTTACATATCGTGCAGATTAATCTAACAATGTATGAGTACCAATGTTGTCAATTTTCAACATGATAAGCTGACTATTTATTAGTAGATGTCATGTGTATGAGCTTCTAAGACCTAAGTTGGCACATTTATGGCTTCTATATTATATAGTTGGAGTGAAATGTAAAATTGATCTTCTAACAATAATAATAAGCATGACTAGTTGACAGTTGTCTAGTTGAATGAGAAAATTATAGGAATTAATAAAGGGGATGCTCCTATAAAGATGCGTAAAACGTACAGGCACGGTGAATAGTGGCCAAGAATTAATAAAGGGGATGCTTCTATAATGATGCGTCTTTTTGTAAATATATTTATGTGTCATATTATTATTGGACGTAGTAATGAACTGGTTAATTTTAAATTTTTTAACAAATTAGAATAAAACTGATTTTTTTTATAACAATAACAATAAACCCAATTTTTTTAGAGATTTAATTGTATTTTTTAATTTTTAGAAATTTAATGTCCGAAAAAATAAAAAGTATTGTCTTTTTATCAAAAAATTTAAAGATATTCGATTTAGATGGTATAATTCGATCGGATCTAATAATTATAATAATACAGACAATTGGATTTAGTATTGTTGCTATAATAAATCGATTTTATTCTAATTTATAATAAAAATAAAATTATTAACTAATTTAATAAGGATGTTCAATAATAACATGACATATGTGAACGTCTTAAAAAAAAAGACATTTTTAATGTCTTTATTAAAGTAGTCTCCATTAATAAATTGACCTAGCTGTTTCATAATTACACAATAAATTGCGGTTTAAGGAAAATTTAACATTAATGAATTTTGGTTATTAACACCTTATCTTATCTTAATTAGTACATGGTACGGTATAAATTAAAGCATGTTAAGAATAATTTCGTGCTTTTTAGTTTAATTTTTACACGTCTCGGTGTATCTCGTTGTTTTCGCAATCACTTTTTTGATTGAATAACAAGAAGAAAATTCAATTATTGGGGGACCTAGCTCTTCATATATAACTGATTTTTTTTTTTTTCCTATTAAATGAAGAATAATAAATAGAATGACCAAATCTGTATCCAACAAAATATTATGGCTATCTACACTTCTGTCCAGGACCCAATCTTAGTTATGAGAATATATATATTAAAAAATTTAAATATCTCATATTTTAAAAAATAAAAAATATTTTTATATTTTTAATTAATCAAAAAATTATATATTTTCGAATTAAAAAATTAAAAATTTATTTATCTTTGTATGTATTTAATTATGGAAAAGTCTAAAGAGTCAGTAATTTTGTTAAATTTTGACCAGCATGTAACCAGCAAAAAGAAGTGAGCTATTGAATGAAATCTCACACCAATCTCACACCATTAAAATCATTATTGATGACTATTTGATGGCTACAAATCACAAAAGTTACTGGCCTATCATTTCTCTTTAATTATAGAAAGCAACGAGAGGCATGAAAAGTAGCATCAGATGCATGGCTTCGATAATTGGCATCACAAGCACACGAGATTCTAAATTCATGCTTTGCTTGTAAGCCTTTTAAGGTGTTCCTCTTTCACAACTCATTCACCACTTTTCTGTCCCTCCATTATTCTTAAATTATCAGCCAAATTATATGGATTCTTCTGTTTTTTTTTTTCCCTTTTTTATTTTTTCCTGAGATTGGATATCCATTATTAAACATGACTAATCTTTTTTCAATTATACTACGTCTACACAAAAAAATTGTCAATAAATTAATTATTTGTATAAAATATAAAATATATAATAAAAATAAACTAAAAAAGACATGTAATAAATACATAATAATAACTGATGTAGTAATTAATTTTTTGTATGCACATAATATTTTTGCTATTTATTACTATATGCACATTTTAGCATGTAGTGAGACAATTGATCAGAAATTTTTTGAAAAAAAAAATTATTGTGTAAATGATACAATCACACATAAATTTAACAGCTATTCATTATATGTTTTCCCCCGCAACCACAATAGTGATAACGAATCCTGAGTTACATTCATCCATTTTTATTATTATTTTAAAAGTTTAATTTTAATACAGGTAAAACGTATTATATTATTGTGTAATTACATCTATTTTCATAAATAACAAAGTCAATATAAAAAGTAGTTAATGTGACATTATATAATTGAATACACATGTATAATTACTTTACGTACATTGTCAAGTACATTAAAATTAAGTTTTTTTTTTTAATTAGAAAAACGGACAAATAATAAAGGAAGCTAAGGTTATTAAGTAGTGCAATGTCACATAATATAAGGTAAAAATATTTGCTAAGAACTAAAAAAGTGGTTAAAGAAGTTAAAAGGAATATAAATGAGCCTACCAATCAATTGACAAAAAATAATGTTACATCCTTGTCAAAATAAATAAATAAATAAAGAAATAAAATGTTACATCTTTTAACAGTATCTATCAAGCAATAATTTTTGGCTTGGAATACTAGGTAAACAAAAGTGTGCTGCAGTAGGCGTTACGTTGTTATTAAATTGACAGAAGAAATTGGAAATTTGTGTGTGCTGCTTTTGTTTGTGCCATATCTTGATGGCACAATAATGTCCATAAGAGTGAATACAACATTAACAACAGTGACAAATGGGTCCTATCTTTGAAAGGCATTAGCAATAACACCACTTCCAATCACTAATTACAATTAAGGATTTGTTCAAGACAAAGAGGTTACTGGGTCAATTTGTTGCAAGCTGTTTCTTGGATATATCCTATGAATCTACTAGCATATATTATGTGTTATATATTCATGATTTGTATCATATGCCTATAGTGTTGTGTTTAACTCTTTTCTCTCGTGTAGAACGAAATCATTCCTCAAAATTCCATTTTATTTATGTACATTATTTCGATTTTGCTATGTATGTATTTTAGTGAGAAAAAATATGAATCATTGTTTTTTAATAAATATCAGAAGTAATTTTTCTTAATTGATTTTTTTTTCTTTTCTATATTTTTTGGATGTATATCCATAACATACAATATGTTAATTCCCTTGAGTAAAAGATCTAGAAAATAAAAAGCAAGAATGATTTTTTTTTCTTTGAAATTACTATGTATATTATTCCTTTTAGGAGAGGAAATCCTATTTGGATATGATCATTCATGTTATAAATATGAATTAGTTTTCTTTGATAGATTTTTTTCCCCATCAACAAAACTTGAATTAACACCTTCTTGCTTAAGTGGAAATGAGCATATACCACTCAAGTCAACTGTGATTTATAATTCTACAAATA
This sequence comes from Arachis ipaensis, assembly GCF_000816755.2. Lineage (NCBI taxonomy): Eukaryota > Viridiplantae > Streptophyta > Magnoliopsida > Fabales > Fabaceae > Arachis > Arachis ipaensis. Next base: position 355,516 of record NC_029789.2, on the reverse strand, counting down.
AGAAATCAAACAAGTTCTAAACTAAATAAAATATCCATCAATATATTTGGGGAAATTAATATTATAAAAAAAATCATGGAACAGATGGCTTAATAAGATACATCTAGGTCGTTAAAATGGGCTAAATCCATCGGACCAACCTGTTTACCCGTTTAAATAGGCGGACTTTGCCTCTAAAATTAAGTCCGTTTAAATTTCGGGCTAAACGGGCTGAGCCCGATTAATCCGAAAAAAATGACGGGTTAAACGGGCTAGCCCATGGGCTAAACGGGTGGCCCGTTTATTTTTTTTACATTTTTTTAAAAAAAAGTAGCACTTTTAGCTAATATTTCGTCCGATCCGACCCGAATATCCGACCAATCAACTAAAAAAAATGTTATTTTTTAATGATTTTTGACCTAAAAGTAGTATTTTTTGTCAAAATATTTTTTAAAAAATAAAATAAAATGATAAACGGACTGGCCTGTTCAACCCATCGAGCTGACCATAAACGGTCTAAATTGAAAAATTCTGACCCACGAATAAAACGGGTTTAAACGGGCCAACCCGTTTAACCCACAAACTTAACGGACCGGATCTAAATGGATTGAGTTAGCTCGTTTGGCAGCCCTAAGATATGGGTTCATCACTTCTTTTCTTTTTTTTATAAGCCTTGGTAATTATTTCTTCTTGGTACTCAAAAAAGCTAGTGTCATTGCAAATTAATCTTCTTCACTCCATAAACAATTAGCATCATTGTAACTAACGAGTTCCATTGTAATTAACAATTACTCAATTAGTGCCTTTTGGAGTTTGGAAAAGAATACTAACACATTCCCTGCCTTGTTATATTAGGAAAAAAAAAAAGAAGCTAAAAATAACAACTCAAAGGTGCTGATTTCTAAGACTGAAAGCGTCCCTTTGAAGTTTGAAATGTATTATTATTATTATTAGGAGATAGAAGTTTATTGTTGGATAAGTAAGTATTCGGAGACAGAGGTTATCACTCAAATCGTTATCACCGTTAATTGAAGACAAATGATAATCCAATAGGGAAAAGCGACAATATCGTAATCAATCCATATATATTATAACCCTCCAATCTTAATCAACTCCAAACTCAATTCCTATATAATATAATAATCTTGGCAAAATAATTAGGTGAATTATTGGTACGAATCATATATTTTTAAATGTTTGTGCGGAGAACAATTCATTCTCTCGGTTTCAGTTTAACATTTATTCTGTGACTTATGATATATGGACGTACCTAAAATTTATGTATCAAAATTTACTTGTTTTTATAAGAAAAATTTAAAATATACTATGTAACACTTGGTTACTCCTATAATCCTTTTAGTAAAACCACATCATGATAAATTATTAGCTAAGATCGGATAAAAATTTACTGATAGTGACTTGGGTTCCTTAATCAATAATTTTATTTATTTATAACTTTAACTAATATGTATCCTAAGAGTAGATATTAAGAATATTATTAGTAAAAATTATTACATTTTTATTTTAATAAATGTTTAATAAATATGTAAAAAACTTTGAAAAAAAACATATTTTTTATATTTTTTTAATTAGTAACTTTAATAGATAGTTTTTTTTTTTAAATTAGAAGTGAGACTCAGACTCGTGATTTCTAAGTGAATATGAAAAGATTACGCCATAGTTGTAAAAACCGGACCGGACCGGCCGATTCGACCGGAAAACCGGTGAACCGGACCCTATACCGGTCCGGTCCAGTGTTTGAACCGCACAAGGAATTGAATCGGTCAAACTCGGTGTGAATCGGTACGAACCGGTCAAAACCGGTGAAGTGGTCTGACCGAACCGTTTGGAAGAAAATATTTCTAAAATGCTTGAGGTAGGGTTTGAACCCTTGTCCTCAAGGAAACCAAAATGCTCTACAACCACCAGACCATTATGTTTTCTATTAAAACATATGCAAATTATAATACATATAGATATCTTCTTTCAAATAGTTTACTTTTATTTAATTTATTTTAATTTTAATTATAAATTCACTCCTTCTTAAATTAATTATATTTTTATTTAACAATAATGATAAACTCACTTATTTTTTTATAATTATATAATATCTATTAATATTATTTTTTAATAAATACTTGTAGTATATAATAGTATAAAAGATATAAACTAATTAATAAATTATTAAAATTTGAAAATAATAGTTATTTTAATATATAAACAAAATAAAAATACTTATGATCGAGAAAAAATAATGAAATACTTATTGTTTTTATGATAGAGTAAAAATAATAAAATATTTATTGTTCATGTTCCATATTGTTTTAAAATAACTTGATATTTTAAAATGTTAGTAAAAATATGTATTTTAAATTTTAATTTTAAACTTTTAACTATTTTTTATTTTTTATTTACATAGGACCGAGTCAACCGGTTCAACCAGTAATCCAGCGGTTGAACCAGTGACCCAGTGACCTGACCGGTTCGATCACCGGGTCGGTTCTGACAACTATGGATTACGCTATTTAAGTTATAATTCATTAGCAACTTTAATAGATAGTCTTAGAATATATATAAACTAAACATTTTATTTATTTTTTTTTGTCTTGATTTATTTTTGGGTTAAAATTTAGGTGTTTCAGATTTTTATTAGTCAACCAAGTTAACAATAATTTTTAGAATTTGTTTTAGCCCGAATTGACTTCTTCTATGTTCTAACCCATATACGTTGGCCCAATCTTTGGCTATTTCCTTTGACTAAAAGACTTCAGTCCAGTTCACAACACTTTTTGTTTCTGGAATAATTTGAAACAAACATTTAGACCAAAAACCCAATGGATGTATCAGATATGAAGTGGGAATTTTTTTAAATAAATTAAAATAAATCTTTATTTTTCAGGTCACCAAAAAATCTCTATTTTCTAAAATAATATACAAAAATCTATTTGAATCGATAAGCATTTCTACCAAAAAAAAAAAGGAATGTTTGTATTAAAGAATTAAAAAATTATTTTAATTTAGGGTAAAGTACTAAATTGGTCCCTAGGTTTGGGCATAATTCTGTTTTGGTCTTTAAGGTTTAAAGTGTTCTATTTGAGTCCAAAAAAGTTTCATTTAGCATCAATTTAGTCCCACAGTGAGGTCAAAATTAAATAATTAACAAAATGTCCTACATAACAACAGTACAAGAACAAAATCGATAATCTGGAGAACAAGTACAAGCTCCAGAGGCAT
>NC_029789.2:329591-347559 GCF_000816755.2 Arachis ipaensis | reverse complement strand
GATATAAACTAATTAATAAATTATTAAAATTTAAAAATAATAGTTATTTTAATATAAAAACAAAATAAAAATATTTATGATAGAGTAAAAATAATAAAATATTTATTGTTCATGTTCCATATTGTTTTAAAATAACTTGATATTTTAAAATGTTAGTAAAAATATGTATTTTAAATTTTAATTTTAAACTTTTAACTATTTTTTATTTTTTATTTACATAGGACCGAGTCAACCGGTTCAACCAGTAATCCAGCGGTTGAACCAGTGACCCAGTGACCTGACCGGTTCGATCACCGGGTCGGTTCTGACAACTATGGATTACGCTATTTAAGTTATAATTCATTAGCAACTTTAATAGATAGTCTTAGAATATATATAAACTAAACATTTTATTTATTTTTTTTTGTCTTGATTTATTTTTGGGTTAAAATTTAGGTGTTTCAGATTTTTATTAGTCAACCAAGTTAACAATAATTTTTAGAATTTGTTTTAGCCCGAATTGACTTCTTCTATGTTCTAACCCATATACGTTGGCCCAATCTTTGGCTATTTCCTTTGACTAAAAGACTTCAGTCCAGTTCACAACACTTTTTGTTTCTGGAATAATTTGAAACAAACATTTAGACCAAAAACCCAATGGATGTATCAGATATGAAGTGGGAATTTTTTTAAATAAATTAAAATAAATCTTTATTTTTCAGGTCACCAAAAAATCTCTATTTTCTAAAATAATATACAAAAATCTATTTGAATCGATAAGCATTTCTACCAAAAAAAAAAAGGAATGTTTGTATTAAAGAATTAAAAAATTATTTTAATTTAGGGTAAAGTACTAAATTGGTCCCTAGGTTTGGGCATAATTCTGTTTTGGTCTTTAAGGTTTAAAGTGTTCTATTTGAGTCCAAAAAAGTTTCATTTAGCATCAATTTAGTCCCACAGTGAGGTCAAAATTAAATAATTAACAAAATGTCCTACATAATAAAGATTTATATTAAAAATATAATAATTTATATGTTTTTTATTATTTTAAACTTTTGTAAAAAATAATTTTAATTTATAGAAATCTGTTAAATGAATTCTCATCTCATGATGAGACTCTACCTATAGAAATTTTATTGTAGAATTTTTCGTCTATTACTAAGAACTTATTTATTCTCAAACTCCAAAGATAATTAAAGGGTAAAGTACTAAATTGGTCCCCTAGGTTTGGGCGTAATTCTGTTTTGGTCCTTAAGGTTTAAAGTGTTCTATTTGAATAAAAGTTTCATTTAGCATCAATTTAGTCCCACAGTGAGGTCAAAATTAAATAATTAACAAAATGTCCTACATAACAACAGTACAAGAACAAAATCGATAATCTGGAGAACAAGTACAAGCTCCAGAGGCATAAAATCAACCATTGATACATCAATACATTTATTTATTATTTTTTTATAATATAAATAAAATATTTTATATAAAACTAAAGAAAATGATAAATAAATGTATTGATGCATCAATGGTTGATTTTGTGCCTCTGGAGCTTGTACTTGTTCTCCAGATTATCGATTTTGTTCTTGAACTGTTGTTATGTAGGACATTTTGTTAATTATTTAATTTTGACCTCACTGTGGGACTAAATTGATGCTAAATGAAACTTTTTTTTATTCAAATAGAACACTTTAAACCTTAAGGACCAAAATAGAATTACGCCCAAAACTAAGGGACCAATTTAGTACTTTACCCTTTAATTTATTTCAAAAAACTTACCTATACAAAGTAATAAAAGTTTCATGCTAGATTAGTAGTGCAAAGTTAATTTTAGTACTCTGTTAAATTTTCTTTCATTTGATTTCTACTTATTTTAGATAAAAGTATATATAGATCTGATTAAATCAGTATATATATATTATTTTGGGATTAAAATCCTATGTCATCTACTTATTTATGAATCAAATTATAAGATATGATTGGCCTTGACAAAAAAAAATTTTAAAAAAATAAGATAACTTTTTTTTTTCTTGTTCTTTTGAAGTTATTTAGAATTTAACGACAGACATCGTCATAGCAATAATTCTAAAAGAAGTATTTCAGTTTATCAAGAAATTGCTAGTTCAGGGGCAGAAATTGTAACGACTTGTGATAGGAATATACTGGAACTTAATAACGGTGATGGCTACGGTAATATTGAGGATAGTGTGGGAGACAAAGGACATGTAAACGATGATCAAATTAGTGACAGTGAGCATTTAAAATTGGACTGGTAGAAAACAGAATGACTTGGCAATTAGTAAAGGAGTTACGAGCAAAGTTATATAATGAAGAAGATGACATTATGGTTATTCTCCCACAACAGAATGAAAAAATTGTGCAGAAATGAAGATTGGCGAAATAGAAGGCAAAAACTAGACGGAGCAGACCCAAAACTCAAAAAAAGGTGTGCAATAATTCTTTAAAATGATTTTTAGTTCTTGGAATGTTTGGAGGTTGAGGGATGACGGAAAGTCGATGATGGTAAAGGACCTAAAGCAAAAATATAGATTAAACATGCTAGATTTGGTGGAGACTAAAAAGTAGTTAGTGACTAGCTTTGATGTTTCAAAAATTCGGGGAAATAACTGTGCAGGGTGGAGCATGTTAAGTCTGTTGGTGCAGCTAGTGGGTTGTTGCTGATATGGGATGATGAGTTTTTTAAAATTATAAATTCTTATAAGAGTGAGAGATGGTTGTGTGTTGAGGGGTTTCTGCTGAAGAATAATTACAATTGTGCTTTTATATTAGTTTATGGTGCACACGCTAGAGATGAAAAGCTTGTTATGTGGGAGGAGCTGAGTTATATAACTGGATTATGTCAGGTTCCTTGTTATTTCATGGGGGACTTTAACGAGATTGTACAGGTAGAAGAAAGACACGACACTGATAGATTAACCTTGTCAACGGAAGAATTCAAGATTGGATACATGATATGAGGTTAATGGACTTGCCGATTACTGCAAGTTTACATGGTTCAGAGGTCGATCCTGTAGCTGTATTGATAAGGCCCTGGTTAGTTTGGAATGACTTGAGGAGTTTTCAGAAACTCGATTACAATGGGGTCCAAGGGGTTTGTCTGACCACTGTCCTATTATGGTGGAAGATAAGCGGATTAGAGATGGTCTGAGGCCGTTCAGAAGTCTTGACTCGTGGTTTACACATGAAGGTTTCTGGAGGATGGTTAAGGAGGAATGGAGAGGACTAGGAGAGGTACAATTCACAGATAGGCTTTAACAGTTTTTCTGGGAAGATGGCATAAAGACAATTTTGATGACATGGACAAGAAAATTATGAAGTTTGAAGAAGATATTAAGAAGATTGATGACATGATGGGTGATGGAGTTTATGATGGGACGGTGGAGGTAAGAAGGAGGGCACTTGTGACTTGCTGTGAGAAATGGTATGTGAAAAAAGAATTACATTGGAAGCAGATGTCGTGATCTAGACATGCGAGGGACATAGACAAAAACACGAGGTACTTTCACAACTTAGCTTCGGCGAGAAGGAGAAACAATAGAATAGATGTACTAGTCATTAATGGAAGATTGATAAGGAATCAAGGTAGGATTAAGATTGCGATTAGAAACTTTTATAAGCACTTATATCATCAGGAGGAGTCTCTATTGGTGGGTTTCAGAGATGGTCTGGTGAAAATGATCAGTGAAGAGGATGCTTTTGCTTTGGAGGTGCAACCAACTACTGAGGAGGTTAGACAAGCAGTGTGGGATTGTGAGTCTTCCAAGGCTCTCAGAAGTGATGGTTACAACATGACTTCATAAAGAAGTGTTGGGATGAAATTGACTCTGAGTTCACGGCAGCTGTGTTGGACTTCTTCCAGTCTTCTAGGCTACCGACGGATGCTAATCTCACATGGGTGGCGCTGGCACCGAAATTTACTGGGGCAAAGAAAATCAAGGATCTTAGGTTGATTAGCATGGTAGGGTGTGTGTATAAAGTTATTTCGAAGATGCTGGTTAGGAGAATGCGAGCAATAATGCCAGGGCTAGTAGGTGAGACACATAGTACTTTTGTTAAGGGACGGAAGATTCATGATGAGGCTCTTATTGCTTGTGAAACAGTTCAATGGATCAAGCTGAGGAAGAAGAAAGCGGTGATAATAAAGCTAGACTTCCAGAAATCATATGATAGAGTCAAGTGGAGCTTTGTGGATCTTGTGCTACAAAAGATGGGGATTGGATGGAGATGGAGGGGGTGGCTTATGGAGTGTGTCAGTACGTGTTCTATGTCAGATTTGATAAACGGCTCGCCATCTAAGCCGTTTAAGATGAAAATGGGTCTACGACAAGGTGATCTACCGTCTCCATTTTTGTTTGTACTTGTCGTAGATGTCCTACACAGGATGTTTAGGGAGACGGTTAGAAACGGGCGTATATCTCCGTTACTAGTTGGAAGGGATCATATTGAACTGTCGCATCTTCAGTTTGCAGATGATACTATTTTGTTTTGCCCTCCAAAAGAAGAGACCATTAAAAATTACAGAAGAATCCTTCGTTGTTTTAAATTGATGTCGGAGTTAAATATTAACTTTGACAAATCTAGCTTGATTCCAATTAACTGTGATGATTAGTGGGTACAGTGTATGTGCAGCATGTTGGGTTGCAAGGAAGCCTCTCTCGAAATTAAATACTTGGGAATCTCGTTAGGAGCTAATCCGAGATCGGTGAAGACTTGAAAACTAATTATAGACAAAGTAGAGGAAAATCTTAACATATGGAAAGCCAAAGTTCTCAATAAAGCTGGTAAGTTGGTGCTCATAAAATATGTATTAAATAGCTTCTGAGTATATTATTTGAGTCTATATAAGGTGCCAAAGGCTGTTGCAGAGAAACTTATTTCTCTATAGAGAAGATTTCTATGGAGCAAGTAGGATGGTAAGAATGGTATGGCTTTGGTCAGGTGGGAGGTGGTGCAGGCGCCCAAAAAATTTGGTGGATTGGGTGTCGGAGATTCCATGTTACGTAACACAGCCCTCTTGTTTAAGTGATGGTGGCGCTTTTCGAAAGAGGAACGTCTGCTGTGAAAGAAGGTGGTTTGTTCTTGTAAAAACCTGAACCTGAATGCGTTGCTGTCCTCCCTGGTTCTACCTGTCCGGGGGCATCTGGAAAGATATATGCCAGATACAGTTCAAGGACCAGCAAATAAGGCAGAAGATGGTTACTGGGTTGTCTATAGAGATTGGTGATGGGAGACAGACTCGTTTTTGGCAGGATGTTTGGTTGCGTGGTGGTTCTCTGAAAGATCAGTTTCCGAGGCTCTTCTCAGTTTCAAACCAAAGAGGATCCGTTATAGGGGATTGTGGGTTTTGAGATAGGGTAGAGTGGATATGGAACTTCCAATGGAGGCAAGAGCTGTTCCAATGGGAGTTGGATTTAGTGAACTAGATGCATGATGCATTAAGACTGATCAACCTTGCTTATGGCAGAAAGGATAGAGTTGTGTGAAAATTTGATAAATAAGGAATCTTTTCTACTAACTCTTTTTGTGCAGGTTTTGCAGGCAAAAATAATTCCGGAGGATATAACAAGTTACAGCTTTATTAGGACAATTTGAAAAGGTCTAATTCCTCCAAGAGTTGAATTGTTTGTCTGGTTTGTATTGTCTGACAAGGTTAATACGAAGGAGAGACTGCGTAGGTTTGGCGTTATCAACCAGGAAGATGTTGTATACGTGTTATGTAACAAAGATGTTGAACATGGTCACCGTTTGTTTATGGGTTGTGACTTTACTTGACAGGTTTAGTGTGCTTGGTTATCATTTGTTAGAAGGCAATGGTCATGTCCAGGGACGTTAAAGGAGCATTTCCTAAGTTGGACAGAGATATCCACTAGTAAGGAGATGCGTAAGAGATGGATGGTGTGTTTTTATGCTATTATTTGAAACATTTGGTTAGAAAGGAATAGAAGGATTTTTCAGCATAAAAGAAAAGGGGTCAACGAGATTATACATATGTCATTTACAAACTATAAGGAGTGGCTAGGTGTGGATCTTTTTTGTTGTTGATGTCGATGCTGGAGATGACAAAGGATAAAAATTAGTGTTCTTTGTATTGGTACTTTTTTGTTTTTTGTTTTTTCTTTTATTTATGTTGATTTTTATAGTCTTCTTACACTCCACTTGTTATGTTAAGCTCCTTTCTTTAAAAAAAAAACTTTAAATGTATTATTAAACACTATTTTCTTAAATACTAAAATAAGACAACCAAATATATATGTATATGTATATGAATAATAATAGTTTTTTTTTTTTTTTCTTATCTAAACAATTTTTGATATCCAGATCGAATTATCCAACGTTCTAACAAGATATAGAGTTTTGACAATCTAACATTCTAAAAGTGCAACACAAATAGAAAAATAAACAAATAAAAAAAAAATACTTAGACGCTATAACATAATAAATTTGCACAAGTACACATCCGAACATAATTTTACCAAGTGATCTGAGCATCATGATTTGAGATCTGAGGAGCTCACATAATCATTAAATTTATCATCAAATAATCCAAAACTCTTAAAGTTGTATAGATTTCTATTAATTAGAAGCGTAGATTTATTTTAGTTATCCATATTGATTGTAAAGGTTTATTTCAGTGTAGTTACAGATATGTACTGGCCTTCATTTTAATTAATGAAACCCAAAAAAAAAAAGCTTTAAAAAATATACCAAATTTTAGGGGTGTACATGGCCAGACCCGATCCGAAGACCCGACCCGACCCGATCTGGTCCCGAACATTTTAGGGGCTAATTTAATATGATTTTATCGGGTTTAGGATCGAGAAAGAGTCTAAAAAATAGACTCGGTCATTATTTCGGATCGGGTCTGTGCCATAGCTTGGGTCACCTGAACTTGGTTTGGTGGCCCGATCATCATACACAATTAATTGATTATGGTTATTCTTTAATTTTAGAGAAGGGTTGATTCTTGTTATATTTTTTTAAGTGAATTTTACTATGTGAATTGTGAAATAATGGTTGGAGATTAGGTAATTTTTACATGCTAAAGATCCGGTTTTCATCCGATTTTTACCCGGCCCAAAGATGCGTAAGTTTCATCGAGTCTAAAACCAGGTTAGAGTCTAAAAATTAAATCCGTTCTGTATTTCGAATCGGATCTGGATTAAGCTAAACCCGGTGTTACCCGACCCATATACACCTCTACCAAATTTATCAACATAAAATGAAAGTTACTCATTTTCCTTATCGAGGAAACTACTTTTTAACCTTAAAATAATTATACATCGACAATTCTAACTAAAAAAATTTTATAATTTCATAACTACTTTTTATGGAGGAGGTTATGTAATTTCTAGATGTATAATTTTTCTGGGTATAAAATTCTTTTATTATTTTTAACATTTAATTTTATTTTTGGCAATTAATATTTAGCAATTTTTTTCCATTTACCCTTGTTCAAATTATTAATGAATGATGCTTATTGTGTCAACTGTCGTTTGAATGAACAATCAACAATAATAATAAATAAAAGGCATGATCATAACTATGATGTCTCTATCTTGTTGCATCTGCCAACGAACAACAGCTTCTCCTACTCACGTTCTACTGAACAAAATCCACTGAAGAAAGAAAGTAAGTAGTGGTAGCAGTTAAGAAGTTGAACTACTCTTAACTAACACAACATGACAAATTTAATTCCACTTAGCAACACAACACAACACAACACACCACAATATTTAACATTGGATCTTTCATTCTCTCAACTCCTCTCCTCCCACACTTGCATGTTCCTCAGATCTCACATTCAATGGCGGGTTTCTTCTCTCTTCTCAGGCGCCTCTACCTCTCCATTTACAACTGGACCGTCTTCTTTGGATGGTACTCACTATTCAATATTCAAAAAATTGTTTTTTTTTTTTCGAGCTATTTCAGATCTTTCGTTTCTTATTAGCCATGTATGCATTCGGTTCTGATTTGGAACGGTGCTTTCAATTTGGGAACACAGGTCTCAGGTTCTGTATCATGTTCTGATAACGTTGAAGGAGTCGGGTCATGAAAACGTTTACAACGCAGCCGAAAAACCTTTGCTTTTTGCTCAAACCGCCGCTGTGTTAGAGGTATGTATCTACGTCACCCCCCAAAAAGATAAAAGGGGAAAAAACAGGTTTTGACTAGATTGGGAGATACCCTTTTGTTTATTTTCTGGGAAAATATATCAATTTGTGGGAATTTCTGAAGTTATGTATTTTTTGTGGGGTGTTTTCTGGTGGGGCTTTGGATTGCATCGTGTACCAGATTCTGCATGGTTTGGTAGGTGAGTAATCTTCTTCCCATTTTCGTCATTACATTGGGGTTAATAAATATGGGGATCTCAGTGTTAGAGAATGCTTGTTTATTGACCTTAATATCCTTTTTAATTCAATGATGAAGGGCTTGTCCGGTCTCCAGTTTCAGCAACCTTGCCACAGATAGGTTCTAGGTTGTACCTGACTTGGGGCATCTTATGGAGTTTCCCTGAGGTTAAGACAAATTTCAACTCTTAAAATTTCATTTAATTTATCTTTTAATTCAATTTTCAGCTGTGTTATTTATTGAAAAGTTACTTATATATGTTTTATGACAGACCCGGAATCATGTGCTTGTTACCTCCCTACTAATCAGCTGGTCCATCACTGAGGTAAGTCTTTCACAATTTCTAGGTGGTTATTGATTTATTTATACTTAGTTATATATATATATTTCATTTCCTCTATTTGCTATCTCTAACTTCAAATATCATATTTGAAGCAATTGAAAGTGCTAAGAGCAAAGTAAGTTGATTACTTGGCTTCTTAACACTGATGAGTAGATTCTAATTGCTGGATGCCATAGCATAGAACTAGATAACTCATTATTCATGGGATATTAGGCTCAGTAAGATTTCTCTGCTAAAGTCAGTGAAAGTATGGGCGTAGGCTGTAGGGCGTAGTCGACAAAATTTGATTTGTGCCACTTACAAAACAGCCACCATTTGTAATTACAGTCCAAACATGTTATATTTGGATGTAACTCCTTATAAATTTTGATAACTTCGTGTTATATTTGACAATGTGAAGTTGTAGATCAAGTTTTCCAGTATATAGATGGATTGTTGATCTGATTATCCTGGTACACTCCACTGTGTATTTATAGTCAGATTGGGGCTTGGCATTGTGCCTGTTTATTCTGTTAAACATAGAGGCAGACCTGAGACGTCACAATTTCCTGTTGTGTGACATATATAGTAGTGTAATGTAATTATTTAGATATGTTTTTTTCATTTGAAATGTTAATTTATTATTTAATGGTTATAACTTATAAGCACCTGTTACATGTAACTCAAACCAGTAGGCCTTTAGGTTTGGCTCCCCATCTATTGCTTCGGGTAAATGTACCATTTTTTCTGTGTTAAAAAGGTAAAATATGTATCAGCCAATACCATTTTTGATTGTTGCAACTGCAGATAATTCGCTATTCTTTCTTTGGCTTCAAGGAGGCTTTCGGTTTTGCCCCATCATGGCTTTTGTGGCTAAGGTATGATTGAAGGTCCGGTAGCTGCGTATAGTAGAGTAATGGATAGATCGTATTTTCCTGATATATTGGCTGAAATTCTCTACTTGCAGATATAGCACTTTCTTACTGCTGTATCCAACAGGCATTAGCAGTGAAGTTGGTCTGATATACATTGCACTGCCATTCATCAAGGTAAAGAAACAGATACCGTACATAAATTTTTTAGGATCCAATAGGATATCTATATTGCTGGTTGTGTTTTTGCATGTTTTTTTTATCATCACAAGCATATATGGTTTGTGCTTTTGCTCTTTTATTTATTACTAATCAAGCAGAGGACGAAGAGGAAAGAGCACTTCTTTATGAAACTATTCATGTTGATTGACCTTCAAAACACTTAAGCATCTTCGATTTCTTGGGATTCCCAAACTGATGAAAGTGGATGAGACAATTGATACTCTCTCTATTCCCTTTCGTTTGTATCGGTCATAGTTTGGTATATGCTTAAATCAATGTTTCTTCTGTACCAAGATACATCGATAAAAAGATTGCCAAAAAAGTGATAGTGGCAAATAAATGGAAACACAGGAAAATGTTTATATATCTTGATAGAATGTAGGAACAATTTGACATGGTGTTTTTTTCTTCACTCAAGTTATCTACATACCATAATGTCTATTTTTCAGGCATCTGAGAAGTATTGCATAAGAATGCCAAACAAATGGAACTTCTCGTTCGACTACTTCTATGCTGCTATTGTTGTACTTGGAATCTATGTCCCAGGCAAGCATTCTACAACTTTTCTCTCTGCCACAGTTCTTAGATAGTTTAGAATTTTTGGCTGACTTTATAAGTGTTTGAATGGCATAACTCAATGCAGGAAGCCCTCACATGTATACATACATGCTTGCACAGAGGAAGAAAGCGCTCTCAAAATCAAAGAGGGAATGATTAGCATCTGTTGTAGTTTATCATTGGATTTTGGCCAAACATAGGATATAGGCATGTCTTGTCTTGGTTTGGATTCACATATGTATCCAACTAACTGTTGCCTTTCTTGCAAGTGTATGCTTAAGAGTGAAGAAATTAAAGTATTTTGTTCTTAGTTTATTTGTTGCAAGTTCCTTTAGCTAATAATGCCTTTCAATGTACATGAACCTAATAATATGCGAAATTCTAAATAACGAATGTGTGGTGAGGAAACAATTTGTGAGGCTTTTTTGGGTGTCAAACTGCAACTACTCACCCTTCCTCGACTTCAATTATATAAAACAAAAAGCTTCGGTTAGTAAATTGGCATATAGTAGCTCTTATTTGGTACATATAATAATTGATAAAGAAAGAAAAATAGAAAATGCCATTTGTACTCGCACTATAAGGGGAGTCTATAATATCTCTACACATCTCAGTTGTTTTTGCATTTATGCTTTCTCTGTTTCTTTTGGGAATGTTATAGGCATCATATTTGTTGTATAGTTTACATATATAGCTTTTATTTTTAGTATTAAAGTGACTGATAAGGAGAGAAAATAAAAGATTTATCTTTTATACTATTTAAAAAAAAAAAAGTGTAGTACACTCAATAGTATACCAAAAATTGGTACAAGTATATTTTTTTTTCTTCTCTCTTTCTTTCTTTTGACTTTACTGTCCTACACAAAAGGGGGATCATATAGCATCAGTCTACATAATTAATGCGTGTAATTCCAACTTAAGAGGATTCCCTGTGACTTTATAAGTCCATTGTCAAGTGAAGTTGAGGAGGAACTAATTTTCTGCATGCTAAATTTCTAATGCATATTCTTTCCATGGCACTGGCAAGTTCAACTGAGCCAGTCTTACATATATGTTTATATGGTACATGAACACGGTAAATTTACAATGTAAGTCCATTTGTGCTATTACATCGAGGCCAAGTGTGTTAATATTATGTTGAAACGCATAGGAATATCGTTTTGAGGTGCAATATGCCATAATACTGTTTCAAGATGCTACTGATCCTACAAAGCAAGGTTCTATCAATGCTTAGAAGAGATCCCAATTTCCATTGGGTGATCATAAAACTCAGGTGTAGACCAAGATAAAGATTTCTACAGATATTTATTTGGAATAAATTCATAATGGCCTTATATCTATATTTTTCTATAAATAACTACTTGAAGAAAAATAATTTGTTGAACGTAAAATTACTTATTTAATACTCTATTTTAACTAATTCGATGATACAACATTTTTGTTGAAAATAAAGGAAAAACTTTGTTTTCTCATGTTCAAGAGGCTAATGCCTTAAGAGTTCGTAACAAGAAAAAACAAACTGCATGACAATAATTCTCTTGGCTCCATAGACCTGGAGAGTGAGAAAGCACATAAACCAAGCCTTGATCAATTTCAGCCTCGAGGAAAATACTAAAAGATTAATATCAACTAGTCAGCACTGTGAAGTTGATGAAAAGTATACTGAAAACTCAGTTTTCATTCTTCTGCAGCACTGGCTGCACTCAGATCCACAGACAGGTCCAACTCCTGAGTTTATATAAAGCAGTGAAAAAGAAGGAATTAGTAGAATTAGTTGAAATAGTAGAGTATCAGAAACTCCTTCCAATGGCTGAAATCAAATACAAAGAAAATTTATCATGTCCTATATAACCTTGAAATAACAGTCTAATAACTAATGCTTACCTTTCCAGTAATCTTTCTGTACATGTCAATCACGTTTGTTACGGTGGTTTCAAAATGTGTTGTCGCATCATAGCTCTGCAGAATTTATATGTCAGAATATGATTAATGATTACAAGAAATACGGCTAAACATATGCAAGACAGGGTTCAGTTTTCCAGAGAAGTAAATACATAAGAATATTTAAGAGAAAATTATAGAGGCAAATAGCGGTATCATTGTTTAAAAAATCTTGCAAGCTACAAGATGAAGATGGAATATCAAACCATGATAGCTCTCATGCATAAAGTTTCAGGAAGTAAAGGGATCCGCTTACACTTGTGTTAAAAACCATAAAAGGATAAGAAACATGATCCCTTTAAGTAATACTTACTGTGGATATGAAGCAGCTATCAACATCGTGCTGGTTAATGGGTTCATATCTGTCGTAGGCATCAAAAAATATTTCATCCACAGGTCCAAGGAGATCTATGCCAGGCTTCAATTCCTCCTTAGGATTATCAGTCTCTGCTTCTGTTGTCACAAACGAAATGTATTTTCCTTTTGGAGCTACATTATGAGAGTAGGAGCAGCAGAAAAGATACCTGAAGCATGGTAAAGTCAAGTTACTATAAGGAAAAGAAAAAGTATAAAGACAATTCACTAATCTAAAAAAAGTTGGCATACATACATATCTGATTTACGCCCAAGTTGTTTCTGAGGCAGAATAACCTGAACTGATGGAGAGTCGTGGGTGTTTGGGATTGGATGGCTCATAATACAAATAGCACGGGCCACTCTCCCCACTTTCTTCACCTATTGATAGATACAATTTTCTTTTCATTCAAAGGAATAAGACTTGGATCAGTATTCCTATATTATGATCATTATAAGTAACATACCTTGTCTGGTAGGTATGAAGGGTCACAGACAACTTTTTTGCATTTTGCTGTTTCGCCTTCGGAGGTTACACCAAAGGCCTTTCCATTCTCATCAAACTCAACCTGTCATCAGTAGAATCTAGAAACTAGTATCATTCATTTCCCCGTTAACTCGATAAGTATTTTAGCGTTTAAGCTTTTGTATGGACACATGCATCCTAAACTGAATTTGATCGACAAGTTATAATATGTTTAGCTGCTATATGTAGTTCCGTATTACATGTTAATAAACAGAAATACTATTTTTATTATTTTTGTGTATATATTTTCCTGTACATCTTTTTTTTTTTTGTGGTATAAAAAATAAATATTTTATCTTCTTTTTTATTAATCACTTTTAAGTTTTAATACTAAAAATGAAAAGTGTACAAGAGACATGTATACAAAAATAGTACACATAATGTTCAATAAATGTAGGACACAGTAGTGGCATAAAGTCGTTATGTTCAATTATTAGATTGGTTGAACTTTGTAAATATAAACATCCCCACTTGTATATTTTGAAGCATATATTAATATACCTTGCATTCTGGCTTGTTTAGCATGTAGGTGCCACCATAAACAGCACTCAAACGAGCGAATCCCTGCCGAATTTGTATCATTACAGTCAAAGTAAATAAAATATTCTCAAAGGGTAGTTTTTAATATTCTAGTTATGTCATAAAAACCTGAGGAAGCTCTCCCAGTCCATAGAGTGGGTAAATATATGGAGATCCACCCCGGAAGCGTGCTAGAGACTCTGCATATAGCTTTATTAAAAACAAAGTTAAACTAGATTAGGCCTTCGAAATTGGACAATTCACAACTCCTCAATGAAAAGGTTATGATTGGTTGTGCTTCAGAACGAGCTAGGCACGGCATGATTGAGAGAAAAAAATTCTCGGACTAACAAAAATGTCAAATATGGAATGGTACAATGATATTTGATATCTGGATTTGAAGTTTGAAATAACTTAAAGTTTTCAAAATAGCTTTATGGTTTACAACTTCATCCCTTACAAGATTGCATGCTTTAGCCTCTTCAACTAGAAAATCAGAAGGTGCTATTAAGAGCTAGTAAGCAAGACACTAATCCCTTCTTGCTAAAACAGTGAAGTTTTAGAAAATCCCCCTTTTTCTTTTTTCTTTTAATTAATTTTCCCTAAAGTAGAAGGCTTTATAAACAAATTTACTTCTATTCTGTTAAATGCACCAGCCATATTCCCAGTGAAGAAAAGTAATAATTATACTGGATGTACTGGTTCTGTAGAGTTTCTGTGGTGAGCGATAAATCCCCACATTCCCAATTCATGTTCTCTTAATCTAATGGGAGTTCCCAAGAACCAAAAGAGGAAAAAGTTGTTTCTCAATAAGCAGAATACATGAAATTATACTATTCCGGTGTTGTAACACCCTGGTGCTATCTTGCTTCTTCTGCTATACAAACTGACATGGAAATTTAATCCTAAAGAAATAGTTAAGTTCGACACAGAAATGCAGGAAACAAGAAGTATTGCACCAGAAATATCTATAAGGGAAAATTAGATACCTTAATCCTCTTCACAAAATCCATTGCAGGCTGATTTAAGTAAGAATCATCCAAATGTAGAGCCAACGCATGGCCAATGAAATCAATTGTGTTGTCATCCAAACCATATTTCCTAATTAAATTAAAAAATAAAGTTATTATACAAACCAGAAAGTTATGAATAGTCATATAGGATGATAATAACCATTCTAGAAGAACGTCCTTCCTCTAATACGGTGTTAATAACTATCTCACTTTCAGTAGCTTTAAAGTCATGTCATATATGATTTTTTCATTTTTACTGAAAAGGATTATTTAACTCCACTGATATGTTTTAAATCCAACAGAACATGCTGAGTTTGACAGTTCCTCCTGAACAAAATTGAGTGTCCATATTAGAGAAATAACTGATCATTTGTTGTTCAAATTCTTCACACACAAGCACAGGAAAAAGAAACTCAGAGGAATGTTATTGATACAGTACGTAATGAGTTCTTTAGCTGTCACTTTGTTAAGGTCCATTCCTTCGTGAGATTTTGGATCACTTTCGTCATAGTCTTGTACGTAAATGAAAAATTTCCGAGCTCGCCGCTTCTCAAACAGCCCCATGAGGGGGGATTTCAAAGCTTCCACATCGTTTGCTGGTACTTTATGAATCTGAAAGAAGGATTGAAATTCATCAGCTTGATGAATTCGACCTTGAGAATGGCGTTTTGTATTGAATATGAATGATTCTAGGCCCAGAGACGTATATTTAGCTTCAAACCTTTCCTTTGTTGTAAACAAAGCTGCCATCTACTGCCTTGAAACTCAGATATTTGGTCACATTAGTGTGGATGAGAACACGAACCAAACCGCCATTTGCCATCATGAACTGTTTAAGCATAAAGAAAACAATATAGTGGGAAAAGGTTAATTAAAAGTGTGATAGGTCTTACGTACTCAGATATTTACATGACTTTTTAAGTAGTAAATTTGAAAGTTAGTTACTTTTCCTAATGTGAGAATATATTATTAGTTGGTCTTTTTGTATAAAATTCCTTTACACAGACGGTATATAATTAAATTCTTTTATTATCGTTGATGGTTAACGATAATGAGTCGCATGGTCTTGGAAAAAGAAGAAAAAGAAAAAAAAAGTACACATATCAATTATTTCTACAGCCAATTTCTTTTCATTATTACCACTCCCTCAGACAGAGGCAATAAGGTCTTTCAAGGAAGTATTCCATGTGAAATTTGTACTTAAACATTAATATAGGTGATACTCTGCTAGAGGGAGACTATGGCTCAAGGGAGAGCTCGGATTCTATAATAATTTCTGGAGAACAAACTTAATATTTCTCGAAAGGGCGATTACCATTATTGGAGAATTTTATTTAAGAAATAAAATAAAATATATCGCAAATTCTATATTCAAAATAAGATGGATTAAGAAAATTCTGAAAGGATGTGTGTACCTTAGGAATCATATCAACATTGTATTCTTTGCTTGATCCCAGAGTCTCTGGAGGATTGTCATCCCCCCTAAATCGCTTCCACAACTACAAGAAATTAGTGACAGTTAATGTGATATTAAATTATAATTCCGATCATATAATACGCTTTGAAGATCCTAAACAAAATGAGAGTGGCAAACATTATTTACCTGTTTAAGATTAAGCGACGTGGATTCTCCTCCATAATAATCATTCCGATCCATATGCAACACCTGTCCGATATCCAAATCCAAGCGCGTAAGTGAACGCAGTTTTTTTTCAGATTTATCCACACTCTAAATCGATAATATACCTTGACTAATGAATTTCAGATTCGTCTCGTACAAGTCGATCACAAAACAAAACAGCAAAATCTAGATCAATCGTATTTTATTTATTTATTTTTTTTGTCAATAAGAATTCCTTGTTGCACCTCTTTTAAATTTAGATCCATAATTACGAATGTGATTTCACGAAAAATTAAAGGAAAAAAATAGAGGAGAATGTGCGGGAGAGAGAGAGTACCTTGAGGCCATTGACGGAGAGAAGGCCGCTGAGGATGCATTCTTTGAGTCCGGTTCCGAGGACTATAACATCGTATTCTTCATCCATGGCGCGAGAAAAAGAGAAAGAGAAAAGAGAAAATGAGAGTGCAGATTGAGAGAGTGAGAGAGAAAAGAGAGAGAATGGAGAGAGAGGAGTGAGTGAAGAGCAATTTGAACAAATTCCCGGGAGGATCGGATTTACCGCTATAAATACCAACCGCGTTTCCAACGGCCCAAGCACTACCAAACAAAAAAAATTTGTTAAATTACCAAAATGGTACTCATACGGATACGGTCATACCATTTATGTACGAACATATCTTGTTACATCTTTTTCTAAATAATAATTTATTTATATATCCAATATTATGACGCCACTGTAAACGATATATATTATGATAAATTTTCAGCAACTATAAAAAAAATGTGCAATCCTTTATATTCTTCACAAACATCTTACTTCTTTCTCTCTTTCATTTTTATTCCAAAAAATAAGCTAAAATGTCTAGTGGTAGTGGATATATATGTGGTTATGAGTGGGTATCCCAATTGCCATATGAAAAATAATGACAACAGAATCATATTTGAGTGTGATAATCTCATTCTGTTGCGCACCCGGCGAATTAATTCTTTGTCCGAGCTGAACAGTCTGATATTGAGTAGCGTTGGTGATAGTGGGAGAAAAGAGATCGGAATGGTAGGGTATAGGTTGCTAGCATCGATGAAAAATTGAGTTTTCCAGTTTCATCTGTTTTACTTCCATGACAACGAGCATGTACGGCTCATATTTGACATCCATAGGAAAACCATGGCGGAATAAGTTATGGAGCTTTCTGCGGAAGTCGGTGATGTTGGTGACGGTAGATTTGACCACTCGAATTTTGTGCAGGACGACCCACCTATTGCACCACCACCGATACACATTGCGAATGGAAGACATGGACGTGGATGGTGAGGAATCCGAGGAGAAGTATGTTGCGGATAGCAACAATAGTGGTTCTTCTGAAGATGATGACGAGAAGGGGTTTGTACCGAGACGCCGGTGGAGGCATAAGTTCGGTATCTTCTTCTTGTCCCGCAACCAATTCTGGCCTTATCAACTGTACTGAATCACTATCAGAAGTTGGATCTGGACGCGATGCACGATAAAACTCCGTTTTTTAACATAGATAAAGACTATTACAACTTAGATGGTGGTATAGAGTTTAAGGTTAGTTACAGATTTAAGAGTAGAGATACAATAATCTTATAAATTTAATAAGTCGAACTTGAGTTTGGATAAGTTCAGTTTAGTAGCTCAATTTATAATTAATAATTATATAT
>NC_029789.2:322748-329566 GCF_000816755.2 Arachis ipaensis | reverse complement strand
ATATTTATCGGTTTGATTCTTTAGTGTTTGCTCGTTTTTTTTTTTTCCCTTGTGTGGGGGTTATTGATTTATTTAATTTTGTGAATCTGAGTGTTATATTAATAGCTTTATATATTATATATATAGTAGAGATAGAGATATTATTCATATTCATATCCACTTTAAGAAGGCAAAATATGTATTAATAAGAAGGAAAACTTTTGTTCATCTCTATCTCTTCATAATATGAGAAATATTAATATATGAATTCTCCGTGACTGATGATGAATATTAATCAAGATTGTATTCGTTAGCCATAATCCATTATTGTAACAAACCTACATTCCAAATTAAATCCTGCAAAAAGATATCAGACCTTTATTTATTCTACCTTGAGAGCCGATGGTACCACATTAATTAATTAATTGCAGAGGTTAAAATGTGACTTGAAAATTGAAACATTCAATTACTTTTCAAATCAGTTCCTGGATGATGAAAAAACCACGTACAAGTCGTTACAATTATACCTATACATTACCATTATCACTCCACCAAGAGCCAGAATCATTTAGCAAATTTAATTTTTAGACCATAATCTAATCTCTGTTCATCTTTGCCAGAGTGAAACTCAGATCCTTAACCAGAATACGATAGCCTGCAAATAATTGTGAAAAATTTTCATCATAATAAACGTTATAATAAACGTTCCACCATTGCACCACTTTTTATTTTCTTTTTTAAGTAATACAATAAATACGAAACAAAATATTCAGTGGTTAAAAAATTCGTAGTGAATAATAATGCAGTGTCCTACATTATCGACTAATCAATTTTTTAAAATGATTTATTCTAAATTTTAAAAATTTAAACTCTAAATTCTGTTTCTAAACTTTAAATATTCCAAAACATAAGAATTTAAAAATAATTTCATAATAAAAAAGTTAGCAAATATTATACTTATTCATATTAAATAATATGGTGGAAACTCAGGTGCAGTCGACTTCACGTGAGGTTGATAGTTGAGAGCCGTTAGATGAAAATTTAGTCAAATCAGTCAAATTATCTAATGACTCTCAGTTATCCACTTCACCTGAAGTCGACCGCACCTGAGTTTTCACCAAATAATATATATGTGTCACCAAAATATTAAATAATATATATGTGAGAATGAATAAAGTATAAAGTGAAGTAGTAAACTGACCCCAACTTGAGTGAAATTTCTGAACTATCATTATTATTGTTGTTAGTATTATTATTGTAGTTGCAAACGTTTGTAACAGACTCTGAAGACTGGCCTTCCTCCCCAACTATGATCTCAGATTCACCACCACCATGATGCCCTTTCCCATGAGTAATCTCCACCACCTAATTCAATGCAACAACACATACATATATATACACATTTTCATTAGAAGATGCAATAAATTCAGTAAATAGAATAAATATTCAAATTGACCCTTAAGGAATTTTAAAATAATTAATGATATTTATGCTTAATAATGAGTTAGATTCAGATAGATAATGCATGCATGCATCCAAAACAATTATAAGAAGTAAATAAAAAATGTTATTCGTACACCAAAATCAGTCACTAAAATCAACTACTAATGTATTTGTGTATAAATACATACGTTGTTTAATTTATTTCCAATGTGTATTTGTATCCAACATGTATTTTGTACTGATGACTGAATTTGGTGGCTAATTTTGGTATATAAGTAGCATTGTCGTAAATAAATAAAATATATAACACAAATAATTAATAAAGATAGGATCACATATATACTTGACGCCTTAGTCGCTCGTTTTCTTCCACCAATTGCATTCCCTGAAGGGTAAGAGTTATTGTAAGTTAATATTAGGGAATAAAATGAAATTTAACAACTTCTTTAACTTATTATTTAGGAAAAGTATAGGGTACCTATATATTATCTGCCAACTCATTGCCAACAATAATTAATTATTATATTTTAAACACATATATAAAGAGACACATCCAGAAAATATATCTATAAAGACACTTCTATTAAATAAAGCTATAAAAAAGATATTTTTATTAGACACATCCACGAATACACTTCCATTAAATATAGTTATAAATAACAGTTGGAAAATACTGTTGGTAACGCAGTGAGATTGATTTATTTAATTAGAAGCATGAAACGATAACTATATATACTCATATATTTATGAAACATCATTCTCAATGTGTGGATACTCAAATAACAATGGAATATCTCCAATATAACTTTTTCCAACCTTTCTTTGGAGGTCAGTGATCTCACTCATAATCTTCTCTCCCTAAAAAGAACAAAGATTATTCAGTTATATATAAGTGATAATGCTAATAACTGATATAGATAAAGACTCACATGCAGTTGTCTTCATATAAATTTGATAGTTAGAAACTGTCAGATAACAATTTAATTAGTCAAACATGTCAAATTTTTTAACGGTTCTCAACTAGCAACTTCACATGTAAACAACTGCTGCATGTGAGTTTTCACCTAAAATATATATACCTTCTTCTCTATTACACGGCCTAATCCAGTTTCAAGAGACCTCTCCAATTGTTGTAATTCTTCTATATTTAATCCCTGAAGATCCTCTCCTCTCAGCTGCCTTTAAACACTAACGCATTTCAACACACCAAATATAAAAAAACAAAATAAAAAAGCTATGAAAATTGTGAGTTAGTTGTAGCCAGTGACCTTAGTTTATGGCTCTTCTCAGCAACTTCTTTGCTAAGTCTGGTGTAGTTGCTGTTTTCAACTAGCTGCATTATTGCAAGAACTAATTAAATGGAGGATTTGTAACAATAAATTAATAATTAATAACCATATTATATAGATATATATAACTGCACCAACCTGCAACTCAAGAGAGGGTTGTTCCATCTTTGCCAGATTCTTTGAGTGCAAATGATGCCTTTCAAGTATTTCCTTCATACTTCATATATAAGAACATTTATTGCATCAAAGTCACATAATGTATGCTTCCCAGGCCAATTAAATTAACTGACGTGTTATTTGTATTGAATTATTGATTTTATCCAACACACACATCTTTTCATTATTTAGAAACAGGTATGAATAAACAAAGAAAAAGTATGAGGAGCCAATGGAATATTTGTATAATGTATACAATGGAGGTTTAGGGAGTATTAGAGATATAATCATTAGTGTTACCTTTTTTCCATCAGCTAAAACTTTTGGGATGAGTGGTATCATGACATGGTATTAGAACTCTAGATTTGAAAGATCAAGAGTTCGATCCTTGGTGAACTCGAAAATTAGTTTAAGCTTTTGGGAAGATGTTTATTATCCCTAGTACTCGAATGGTTATTCTAAATAGTATAGTAAGTCATTATCTCCAAAAAAAGAATAGTATGGGATACTTGTTATCAAGTAAATTTAAATTAAAAAATCATATGAATGTAACCAAATGTGAAGGACCCTAAACACGAGTAGTGTTCACTAATAATAATATAAAAAGAAGGAATTGTTTATCTCTTTACCAATGATAATATAATTATAAGATGCTTAAAGAACTATTAAAGGGAGAAAAAAAACACTTGTAGATATTCGTTTCAAGATTTCGGCAACAAAGTAATGGACAACAAATTCCATCGGAACCATTGTAGTCTTTTCTTGTCTCCACCACAATTATATTGCATATAGATCTCAGAATATTACGTTGTGCAAGAACAAATTAAATATGGTTATGTGCATGAGTTGTTTCATCCTCTCAAATTGAGACAGATTCTCTGATCTTATATTACACCCCCTCCATTTTAAAACAAGTGTCAGCTTTTACCTTTTGGGTTCATTGAATGTATTAGTGAAAACGACCCTTATTTTAGAAACGAATGGAGTATTGCTCTTTTGATATTGGAATAATCTTTAACTTTTAATATAAAATTTGTCTAGTATATAACCCAATTTGTTGAACTAATTCTGTTAAAGTAGAGCTCCATATATTATTCTTAGATTTTTGGCTAGCCACTAGATTTCTAAGCAATATAATAAACAATCTATATGCATGACATTTACTATATTCTTTTTACACTTTTATTGTTTACCAACTTATTGCGTATAAAATAATTAAATAATAATATATGTATTTATACAATAATTTATTAAAAATAAAAAATAATTCAAAAATGCTATTACACACCAAAAATCAGCCATTATATTTATATATAAATATATGTGTAGTTTAACTTATTTTTAATGTATATTTTATATTTTAATGCGTATTCTATATTTATGACTGATTGTGGTAGCTAATTATGGTATATATCTAATATGACTGAAAATAGTTTAAATTTAAATTTCATAAAATCCCTCACTTTGAAAAATGTGAAATTGGGAGTTTGGAGCAAGGTAGAATTAATAAAAATCTCCAAAATCCTTCCTTACTGAATAGTAAAACTGGTGAACGATGTTTAAACCTTCACAGTTTACACACGTTCCCTCCCCTCCAAATTAAAGCCTTCCAAAACCAAGTTTGTAAACACACCTTAAAAATAACAAAAGTAACTATATGTACAAAAAAAATCAGTTAATAGCCACTATTTATATTTGTATAAATACATATATTGTTTAATTCATTTTTAATATATTTTTGTGTGTATTTCAATAGCATTTTTGTAGTTAATTACAAGAATCAACCATGCTAGTTAGGTATACACTAAAATCAATCATGCTAGTTATTAAGGGTGCGTTTAATTTGCGTTTTTATTTTCTATTTTTATTTTCAGTGTTTGCTTGTTTTCTGAATTTTGTGAAAAAAAAAAGAAAAGTGAAAACAATAAAATCATGTTTTCTATTTTCACCTCTTGTTTTTATTTTTTCCTTTATAAAATTCAGAAAATAGAACACACTAAAAATAAAAAAAATATAAAATAAAAACGCAAACCAAACACACTCTAAAATATTCTGTCAAAGTAAAGGAAAACACTATCTCTAATCTAACTGGATTTGGATCCTCTAAAGTTTGAATTTCACTTTAAAGAGTAAAGTGTGATCTTCTACCCTTGAATAGTTTCTCTTTCATATTTATTATTGGTCCCACCTATGAAATCAATGGTGAGAGATCACACTTTACTTTCTAAAGTGAAATTCAAACTTTAGAGGATCCAAATCCAATCTAATTTACTTCAGATTGTTTGGTATAAACATACAAATACCGTTAACTACTTTGGACCCTAAATCTTTCCAAGTTTTGAAAGCTTTAAACCACTAAATCATGAATAATAAAGATATGATGAGTTACTAACATGATGTCTTAGGTTTAAATGCCACCGTGTAACCAATTAAATTAATTAATTCTCCAAAAGTGGATACCTTAATATTATATTATGTCACTTTGGTTTTTTTTAGGACCATAAATCTATGATGGAAGAAAAGCTTATTAAGGCTAGAGGACGAGAGATAATTGCACAGCAAAGTAGGCAATTATTAGTGAATGTATTGCATGTATGTGATGTATGCATGCATATACCTACATATAATACATAATTAAATATTAATATAGCTGCTTTTAATTTCCATTTCCATAAAGCAAATTAAAAACAATAATCATCAAAGGTTGGGTTGACTTGACATAGAGATAGCTTAGCTCTATATATATGTGACATTATATATATTTAGATTAGTGACATTTGCTCAGACAAAAAGTTCAATGTTTATGGACACTTAATGCTAGTTAAAGGTTCGGAATCATAGAGTAGTCAAAAGTAGTTAAGACGTTTATCTTGGAGTGAGGGACACGTTAAAATCAAAGAATTAAGGTAAAAGTAATAGTAATAACAAAAAATAAAAATCATTTTTATTTGTATAGGTTGCTTAATAATAATAATAAGAAAAATTATAGAAAACCAAGTGTCTAATAAGCCAAAAAATGAACAACTCAATTAATTATAATTATTAATAATTAATTTTAAATTTTTAAATTCAAAATTTAAAAAATTTTAAACTGATTAAATAAATAAGTAAATCCATGTAGAGGTTTTAGATTTATCCAGAGACATTTGGCTGATACTCTCTTGGTTCCCTAGGGTACCAACTAAAAACCAGCCAAAGATAGGGAATCAAAAGGGTACCAACCAAAAACCAGCCAAATGTCGCTGGGTAAATCCAAAATCTCTACGTAGATAGTGCTTATGTTAGGTATTAAGATGTTTTTTTTTACTAAGTATCAGAATGTTTCTTTTTCATACTAAATAGGATCACGTTTGATTATGTACTGCTTTCTTTTTTCCCTTAGAAAGTGTGAATTTTTAAGTAGATTTAAATAGTCTAATTTATAATGAAACGTTTTTAGAAACATTTAAAAAAAATCATATTCAAGATAGTAGATATCATACCATTATATGAACTAAATGCTGCTTTACACATTATGAACAATTCTTTTAAGAATCTAGACACCAGGCCACTAAGAGGACAAATAATATCTTATTTTGCTTAAGACACACGAGCTTACAACAAATGACTTATATTCCCAAATTTAAAAGTTTTCAATATATATATACCTCATAAATGAACAGTTAAAATTAAAATTAATCCACAATTTTTAGATCAACTATCCAAATTTTTCATCACAAATATTTAGCCTATCCACTTTTCTCTCACACACTTATAGATTCTTCTTACCTAGTTGTAGAGTCTTTTAAGCGCATCCACTTCTTTCTAGAATCTTCTAGGACATTACGATCCTTCTAAGACCTTTTAAGAACTTCTCGAACAATCTTAAACACACTAAAATTTATCTGAATTCTATATAGACACCATTATTCAGTATTCACTTAAAAGGTAGTATTCACCTAAAAGGTAGCG
>NC_029789.2:319834-322719 GCF_000816755.2 Arachis ipaensis | reverse complement strand
TTTTTTTTTGTATTAGTAAATTGAGAGAGAGGAGAGAGAAACCTTGAGCTGGAGTAGTCAAAGAGCTTGCCGGTGGAAGAGAAGATGATGAGAGCAACATCGGCGTCGCAGAGAACGGAGAGCTCCTCCGCTTTCTTGAAGAGACCTCTCCGTCGCTTGGAGAAAGTGACCTGCCTGGCCGTGGCGTTGTCGATCTTCTTTATCTGAATCTTCTCCCTCGCCATCGATCTTGTTTAGAGAAATAAA
The DNA here is from genome assembly GCF_000816755.2 of Arachis ipaensis. Lineage (NCBI taxonomy): Eukaryota > Viridiplantae > Streptophyta > Magnoliopsida > Fabales > Fabaceae > Arachis > Arachis ipaensis. The sequence continues at coordinate 322,473 of NC_029789.2, read as the reverse complement.
AGAAAGTAATAAACTTTTCACAAAAAAAGAAGCGAAGCAGAGAAAGCAACCTAAAAATGGACAAGGCAAAATGAAAGCAAAGGAGTGAAGAATTGTTGACTATTTATGGGAGGTGTGTTTTATGTTAAAAAGGGTAAAAAAGTGTGGGTTATTAGTGTGAGTGGGACACTAAATTACATAGAAATTTTTTATAAAAAGAAAAATGAAAAAATCTCAGATCTAGCTAAGTAAGGAAAAATAAAAATTGGTGTGAGGAATGTACTTGTGATATTTGTTTCCTTATTGGGATGGAATGAAAGGCCTTTGATGTTGGTATTGGCTTCTCAGATGTTCTCTACTCTTTCAGATGAAAGCCACCTATCAACTTAAAGTCTTTAAACAAACAAGGTAGGGCTCTCTATTTGTCTTTGGACTTTGGATCTCTCATGTGTTGGACCGACAAAAATAAAAATGTTATTTCAACCATTAATTGCTAATTGGTTGTTACGTAAAATTAAATTAGGATATATTTATTTTATTATACATATTTTTTAAACAATTCTTAATTTTAAAAGTAACCCTAATATCATAAACGGAAGCACTTTTTATTTTTTTAATAAATGCAAAGAGTGAATCGAAATAGTGTTGATTCTGATTTTTATTATGTTTTTTGTTCTGGTTCTATTTTTTTATTCAGGTCTAAGATTGTTGATTTTGATCTTTTTTATCTTGGTTTTGATTTTTTATTTTGATTTAAGGTTGTTGATTTTGATTTTTTATTTTGATTTATGATTTTTAATTTGTTCTTTACTTTTGGTTGAGATATTTTCTGCACTTTTCTTATTTTTTTAATTCTTGGTTGATGTTTTTTATTCTTGATGTTTGTTGCGATTATTAATTTATTCTCTAATTTTTTATTGCCGTTCTTTAATTATTCAATTTTAATTTGTAGTTTGATGTTTTAGTTTATGCTATTTTAGATTTTGATATTGTTCTAATCTAAATTTGTGTTGTTTTAATTCGAATTTTAATTTTGGTTTAGTGTTTTTTGTTTTTTTTTTATTTATGCAATTTGATAAATCGTACAAATGACAATATTGATAAAGTAAAAATTCAGGTGAAATTGACTTCATGTGAAGTTGATATTTGAGAGCTGTTAGATGAAAATTTAGTCAAATCGGTCAAATTATTTAACGACTCTCAGGTATCAACTTCACGTGAAGTCGATTGCACCTTTGTTTCCATCTATTGATAAAACAAAAAGTGAAATTAGCATAAGTTATGGTGATGCTCCTCTAAATGAATATATTAGTGTAGGATCATCAACTGCGTTATTTTTAGTGTTCTTAAAAACATCAGAAATATTGTTAAAGGTTACTAAAGGGAAGAGACGTGTTGTTTGAAGTTAATATTATCGCTGATGACACCAAGTATTAGACATTAGATCACTTGTAATTTACTAAAGATACAACTTGTAATCCACAATATCTTAAAACTAAATGTAATTAATGTGGAGCTAGTTATGTTTGTGATACACATAAAAATGGTACTAGTAATATGAAATAACTTCTTGTCGTAATGTAAAAAGTCTTTTAAGAAAACATTAGATCTAGATTCCAGTACAAAAGTTATTTATTGTAGTGGTTGTTGACCCTAGCTACAAACTTCAATTGATAAAGTAATTTATTAATATTATTTTTTAATTAATACATATAATTTATAATAATATAACAAATATAAACTAATTAGTTAGTTATTAAAATAAAAAAAATTGTTTTAATATAAAAATAAAATTAAAAAAAAATTATTATAAAAATTACTATAATGTTATATACTTATTTAATAATAATCAGATTATAACTTGTTGATTATAATTTGTTGAAACTTGATTATTTTTAGTGAAGTTTTGGTGAAAAAACACTTTATTACTCAAGTGTTTGTTACAAGTGACCCACTCACACTAACTCTTACCTCTTATTTATAGTCATCTACCTCCTTAATTGATGGTTAGAATTAAATCTAATCAACGGTCCAGATTAATTATCAAAAACCTTCATTACAAATATCTATCATGCTACAACTTTCTAAATATTTTTAGATTATTGCAAACTACTCTTCATACTTCTATATATATCCACACTCTTCTATAATACTCTGACTTTCTAGAGTCTTCTAGAACCTTCTAGGATATTTCAGGACCTTCTAGAACATTTTAGAACGTTCCGAAATCATCTAGAGTATTCTCAAATACTATAGAAAATTATACAAATACTGTTAATTTTAACTTTTTAAAATTTACCGTGACAGATAGATATCCTTCTACAAATTCACCCCATAAAATATAAATAAAGGAGAGAGTTTTGGAGAAAAAGTAAGGAAATAAGTAAATAATTTTAAAAAATAATTTAAACATAAAAAAGGGTTGAAATTGAATAATTCAAAAATTATTTCTACATACGTCCTGTAAATTTATTGTTTAAATGGAAAATTAACTTTTTATTCGTTGTTCAAATAACATAATCCAAAAGAAAAATAATTTTTTGTTTGAATTTAACTTAGATAAGATTATAGCATGAAGAGAAAAACTTGAAAAAGGACAATAATGATAGGTCTCAAATAATTTTTGCATTGTGAGTATATAACATAATATGTAAATAGAA
>NC_029789.2:316699-317457 GCF_000816755.2 Arachis ipaensis | reverse complement strand
TATTTTATTTTTTATTTTAAAAAGTAAGTTAGACAATTTAAGTACTATAACAAAGGCACCATAGAACTCACCTATAATTTATATATAAATATGTTTTTTTATTCTAATATTGGGTTAATAGTCAAATTAGTCGAAAGATAAGACATTATTCAAATTTAACCTGAAATATTTTTTCAATTAAATTAGTTCTTTAAAGATTGCGAATTAATCATATTTGTCCTCCTCCAGTCACTCTATTAACAATTTTCTTCAAACATTGATGTTGTAAAATGTTAATTGATAACATATATAATACTTGATCTGTCTAACTGGATATTGACTAAATATGTTTATAAAAATTTATTAATTTAGTCGTTTTTTTCAATTACAAAAATCTTATTCTTAATATGACATAGTGACTAAATTGATAGATTTTCGTAAACATATTTAGTCAACGTCTAATTGAACATATTATGTGTCATGTGTGCTATCAGTTAACATTTCATATCATCAATCGTTGACAAAATTTGTTAGTGAAATAATTGAAGGATATATATGATTATTTCGTAATCTTTGAAGGACCAATTTGATTGAAAAAATCTTTTAAAAATAAATTTAAAAAATATTTTATCTTTCAAAGACTAATTTAATTATTAACCCTTCTAATATTACTTAGTTGCCCGTCATGTTAAAAGGAAAATTAGCGAGAGAAAATAAAATTGTCATTATAAACAATTTTGTACATAAAAATTAAAAAATATGTATTAAAATATAAATAT
>NC_029789.2:313912-315364 GCF_000816755.2 Arachis ipaensis | reverse complement strand
AAATAATATATAATTTTATACATAAATATATAATAATTAATTTAATAATTTATTTCTTATATAGATATAATATTTTTGGATTATAAAATGCTAAACTGCTGACATAAAATCCTGAGTTTCTTATAATTATAGGATAAAATGATTAGAGCGAATAATGATGGATTTATATAAGTTCTCTCAATTTTATTTACTCATGTAATTCGAACGAGGGAAAATACTAAAATTCAAAGTATAACACGGAATAAATAGTGATAGCAAAAATAAATTTTACTCGAAGATTAAAGTAGTTGTGAGAATATCTATAAAAGACATAAATATTAGTCAAAGTAATTTTTTATTAACCTTTTGTTGATATCACTAGTGAACTATTACATGGCACATCACCAATGCATGACAAATTTTACTTGAAATTATTATTTGTTTATAATGAAATTCAAACATTAAATCTGTTGTAAATCAAATTGAACCAATATGAACGCATTATACACGTGACAAAATTATAAAGGTTGAGAATGTAAACTGTAACATAGTCTAGTGAAAGTACATGTTTTCATTTTTTTTATCGTACACAATATCTAATATCTAAAAGACAAAATAATGAAAATAGAAAATATTTAAAATACACAGAAATTATTTTTTATATAGAGATAAAGATCACGTTTTGATTAAATATTAATATTTATAGTGTATTACAGTATTGTGAAAACATAAAAAAAGTGTCCGAACACACATCTTACGTATTGCTATGATGATGACACGTAGCGTGTTGCCAAAATGATGACATGTGTGGAACAAGTATTCTGAATATTGCAACACATACCTTGTATTAATTTCTACCTACAAAATCCACTCACATATAATTATACAAAAAAATATCATTTTTAACAAAAACTCATATTTTTTTTAATAAAAAAATTAGCCTAAAATACATAGGCATATGAAATGTAAATGAAATAAAATAAAAAATGTTTGGAATTTGTGTGAGCGGGGAAATAGGCTTTTTCCGTACTGAAAAGAGACGTGCCAATTCAATTGGGTTTGGCCCCTCCCTTCTTCTCTTCTCTGAGTTGGCATAGGAATAGGATTTAGGATGTGATAAATGAGGAAAGTAGGATCAGGGGATGGGCTATACTTTATAGCTGCACTGTTTTATCTTTTATGTGCCTACACATGCATGAGGTCACCACTTCAACAAGCTAAGCAAGCAACAATATGAGATTTTTTTTTTTTTTTTACCAAAGATAGGAGACTCGAACTCGCAACTTCTTAATTGAGTATGGGGAGACTATACGTCTATACCATTTGAGCTATAACTCATTGGCAACAATATGAGATTAGTTAATACAGAAATGATAAAGGTTATTTTACAACCAAAGAGCAAATGTATACACAAACCTTTTCAATAATAATATATGTGCCAATAACTAAAAAAAGCGAGTATTTTATTTATTA
>NC_029789.2:312483-313213 GCF_000816755.2 Arachis ipaensis | reverse complement strand
TACCATTATACAATAATAATAACAATAGATAGATATAGATAGATAGATATACAACGCTAAACTCCTCCTAAACCTGAATAAAAAAATGTTGCAATTTGATGAAATCCAAACACGTAGACCAACGTTATCACAAAAAATTGACACAAAACCAAAATAAAACCAGTTAACACAAAAACTGAAGCTTGGGTCAGATCCTTTACTGGATTACCAATTAAAAAATTCATGTTATTATTTTTTCTCGTAATTAGAAAAAGAAAAATATTGCATTACCCATACTCAAGTCTACAACAAAGACTTTCACGGGCAACTAAAAATGACTAGCCCATGAATGGCCCAAAATACCTTTGACCAGAACAAGAAATGAACAACATTTGGTTGACCAAAAATAAAAAGGAGCAACACTTAATTTTGGTCTATGCTCTATTGTTGCTTTGTAATTTATCAGTTTTTTTTTTCCCCTATTATTATAGATTTACAATTTCTTCCAATTTTCTTTTACATTTAATTTTCAATTGGATATTCGATTTTTCGAACCCATCTAACTCATATTTAATCTGTTCTAAACTTCTAATAGCTCAAGTTCATTCATAAAATTATTCGATCCAAAATAAACCGATTGAATTTTATTAATTTGATTTTTTTATACTCTATACATGTATTTGCATTTATATATAATTATAAATACATGAAAAAATTTAGAATATTCTTTAAATATATGTATTACGAATTT
>NC_029789.2:304862-312422 GCF_000816755.2 Arachis ipaensis | reverse complement strand
CAATATTTATTTTTTAATAAAAAGGTTAAGGTTAAAAAATTTGGATATGAAAGTAAGACGAGTCTTATATCTTAACATGATAATTTTTGGTGTTTTTTAAAATTATGGAAAATACACAAATCGGATTGTGTTTAAAAAATTTAAAAAATTTGGGGTACATAAATCGGATCCATTAATTTGTGTTTAAAAAATTAAAAAAATTTGGAGTACACAAATCGGACCGTTTGATTGGTGTACTCCAAAATTTTTTAATATTTTAAACACAAATCGGACGATCTGAGTACAAAAATCAGACGGTTCAATTTATACTTCATAAATTAAATTATCCCATATTTTAAAAAAATACCATAGTAGATCACAATTTAAAAAAACACAATTGTTAACCTAATATTAAAAATAAGGGTAAAGTATATTTTTTATCCCCAAAGTTTGGCAAAAGTTTCAAAAATACCCTTAAGTTTTATTTTGTTTCAATTTTGTCCCAAAAGATTTCGATTTGCATCAAATATACCCTCAACGGCTAAATTTTCAAAAAATTTAAGACGAATCTAATAATAATACATGAAAATTATGCTTGATTTGCTTGTGTCGAGGGTTGTTTTTATAATATTGTTGTTGAATTAATCTTAAATTTTTTGAAAAATTAGATGTCAGGGGTATATTTGATGCAAATCGAAAACTTTTAAAACAAAATTGAAACAAAATAAAACTTAGGGGTATTTTTGAAACTTTTGTCAAACTTCGAGAAGTTATAAAAAAAAAAAAATTAGAAAAAAGAAAAGAGAGAGCTGAAACAAAGTGGTAGGGCTGTTGTGTTTTGTGTGTGTTGATTATTTTGTGCGCAGGTAGCTTTCAATCTTCTGTTAATTCCTCAATTTTTGTTTTCTATGCCCGGAATTTCAATCAATTGTTGTTATGATTTGCAGCTTTTTTCTTCAAACAATAAAATATGTTTTCTTCGGCGGGTTGAATGTTTGACTTTTCGCTTTGGTTTGGATTCTAATAGATCGGGGTTGGATTTGGTGGTTCGGGCTGTATGATTCAATTCTGTGGTTTTTCCATTAATTTTTGAGCTGATTTAGCTGCTAGAAGTGATAATGAATTATTGATGTGCAGTAATTTTATTTATTTATTTTGTTAAAAATTATGAGTTGATTCGTTGAGTTGGTTATTTACTTATTTAGTCTATTGCTTTGCTGTTTTTGTAAAAATAAATGTTTTCCCCAACTCCTGATTTTAATTTGAAATTTTATTACTAGATTCCATGGTAAGGAGCAGGGCTGTTTCAGAGAAAAGAATGTGCAGTATGAACTCTAAATTCGGTGATGGGTATGATTAAATTCTTATATTTGATTACTTGTTTTTTAAATTAGTCTTAATTTTGACTGGTTTGTGATTTTTTTTTTGAAGGTTTCTTTTTAATGAATTAATTTATTTAAATTATCATTTGCCTTCTATGCTTTGCTCTTTAGTTCCAGGCACTAGTACAAGCTTAGTTGTTTATGCACTATGCTACATAGCCTTGCTTTGCATGTGAATACTTACATGATGTCTTGAGGCTACAATTTTTGAAAGCTTGCCTTACATTGTAGTGTATATGGGCAAGGTTGAAACATGCTTTTTTCCTGAATAACCTAGGGGTTATTGGTTTATGTTTTTATTTCCAATTTCCATTCCTATTAATTTTTGCTTTTAGGGTTTTGTCAAATAAAAACTGAAAAAAAAAGTGAAAGCATGATTTATTGTTTTCAATGAATCCTCACCTCTTATTTACAAAATCCTGAAATCAGGGAACACTAAAAATGAAAAAGGAAATAAACTGAAATCAATCAGATCTTAACTTATGCACACACAGGGGGTAGAGCTGAACAGAAAGACGGGTCCATCATAGGTTTTGATCACATAGGTGGAATTGGAATAAGAGTTTTATTTGTCAGAAAGGTGGTGTGTTGGAGTTGGAAGGAAATGTTGGTACATTTTATGAGCTTGAAATTTTCTATTTTATTTTATTTTCCTTGATGATCCGGTCATCATCCATGCCCTATATACTAGGGTTATTGTTATTATTGTTGGACAGATGATGAGGGATTCAATGATGGTTTATCTGCATCTGCCGAAATTTCTTAAGTATTATTTGGTGTATTCATACTTTCTACTTCTATTGCTATTTAGTTGATTCTTAAAATCTAAGCTAATAATTGGGTCCAAAAGTATTAACTCTAGTTGAAGAAATTCTAGGAAAATTGATTTGTTCAGTTTGTCTCAGTCAAAGATGACAAGTCCATGCTCTGCAACCTGGAAATTTCTAGATCTGTCAAAGTGTGTTCTGCCAGATCAACATCTACATGCTCTGCTTTCAATTTTTGAATTCATCAAATGAACTTATGATCTTTCTATGAGCTCCTTATTTCAACATTACCTTGGGTATGGATGACTGGTGTGGACTTAGTATGTTGGTGGAGTCCCAATATGTATTATCCATTGGTTTTGCATTTATTTATTTATTTTTTGGCATTTAGCGATCTTTAGGTGATGTTTAGAACTTTAAAATAATGCAGGTTAAAATAAATATCATTCTCTGTTTAGATGACCATGCAAAAACTTCGATGTTTTTTCTAATGATCTTTGAAAGAACATAGAAAACTGTAACAACTGAGGGAATGTATTGAACTGTGGGATGGGGAATTATCTAGAAGCCTTTTCTTATTGTCAAGGTACATGATCAATATTCTGATATTTTCTCTAAGGGATTCTGAATTGGAATTCATATTTCTTTTCACCCCTATTGTCTTGAGGTGTTTGTGGTTATTGGTCTCATGAAGATCAAGTGTCATTGAGTAATTGAGGTATCTTTAATATAGATTGAATCAATATGGCCTGGAATAAATTGGCATTATCTTCTTCATTATTTCATTTATGTAACTTATCTTAAAAGCTTTCTGTCCATCTACCTCTACTGTTGTCCTTTGAGCAATGATGATTGCTTATTTGCTATGTTTTGCTGATTTCATAGTTGGTTTTATTTTTCTATTTGTTATTTTGTGGGAGGCAGTGCTTTTGCAACAATTGACTTGACAGAAGTTTGGTGGATTAGTTGTCTTGGAATTCTTTCATTTAATATTTTCTCATTATTTACTATGTCTAATTTATGGTTTATAATGAACAAATTATTATATATATCACTTCAACATTCTCAGAAGTTTTAAACATCCAGGATCTGCCAACTATTCTTGATGTCATGGTCTTCACTATCACTGCCACAGTTTGTTTAAAACTGCTGAAGATCTACAGTTCATTTTGACTGCTGCAACTAAACTTTTATATTTAAAAGTGTGTATAGATATTGATTTAGTCGTTAGAAATGGAATCCAAAACCGCAAAGGCATTGGATAGGGTTGTGCTCAATCTGAAGCGAAAGCGAGCTGCCCAGTATGTTGCATATCTGAATGGAGGTTCACGATCAGTGTTTCCTCAGTGTCCATCATTTGGGTTACCAACAAACAGGGTTGGCAAACGAATGAGATTGGGCAGACATAAAAGCAAGACAACAAACTCTGGGATCCATATTGGACAGTCATTAGTTAGGTATTATTTAAACTACAAAAGGAGTGGAAGGCCAGAACGTTTGATGTTCTATCAGAATGGTGAATGGCTAGACTTCCCCAAGGATGTTGTTGACATTGTTAAGAAAGACCTTCAAGTGAAGAAGGAGGCTGTGGAGGTAGAGTTAAATGGTCATCATCTTGTTCTAGATTTTTTGCACATGTACCGGATGGATTTGAAGACTGGTTTGCAGCAGCCTATTGCTTGGATTGATGAGAAAGGGTGCTGCTTTTTCCCTGAAATCTATGCTGCTTTTACTGAACCTTATCATTTCTGCCGACCAGAGGTTGGAAAAGGTCATGACTCAAATGAAATAAAATTACATTTAGAAATTGAAATAAATGGTGGGGATGAATCCAAGTTGAGGGAATGCAGTGGGGAAACCAATGCTCTAGTTCAGCATATTGAGGTGGATGCTAAACAAGCCTGCAGTCAATATGATGTAGGAGTTGAAGATAGCAATAACAAAATGGACTGTGGAAATGGTGGTGAAGCCACTAAGAAAAATAAAAATACTGGTTTCAATGCTTATAGTGAATTTTTATATGGAAAGTTAGATGTGGATACTGTACAGATTATGTTCCTCAATGGAATGAGTAGTTTTGGAAGTACTGACATAGTTGAAATTTCTCGTTGTTCCATTCCGTTGATGCAACCACGATTGGAGCTATTCCAGAAGCAAGCTGAGATTACTAAAAGCTGTCGTGGGGATGCTAATGTTCGATATGCATGGCTTGCTTCTTCCAAAGGAGAACTATCTGCCATCATGAAGTATGGGGTTGGTCACACTGTACTATCTGCATCTAAATGCACATATGGCATTGGTGTTCATCTTGCAGCTGCAACCTGCCCTTATGCCAGGTTGAGTTCTATTATTAATTACTTAAAACATAAAGTCTATATCATGTATTTTGTTTATTTTTCTCTTTGTATGTTATTATTTGATACACAAATTCTAGATTATCATGTTGTAATGGTTCGAAAAGGATTCAAGTTTGGCTTATTTACAGTGCAAGTTATTGTGATGTTGACGAAAATGGGGTTCGGCACTTGGTCTTGTGTCGTGTAATAATGGGGAACATGGAGCTTGTCCATCCTGGCAGTAGACAGTTTCATCCCAGTAGTAATGACTATGATAATGGGGTAGATGACGTTCAAAGTCCGAGTTACTATGTAATATGGAGTATGAACATGAACACCCACATCTATCCAGAATTCGTTGTTAGTTTCAAGGTTTCTTCTGATGTTGAAGGTGATACATTTTTCTTTTTTTTTTTTAATCTACAGTTGATTTCTGTTTTGTTAATGATAAAAGAACTTGTACTTTTTAATGAAAAGTTTGTACTTAGAGTTTATCAGAGGCAACCTAGTTGATGGAGAAGTTAGGTTTCATCCATTGATTGTTGATATCTCCTTGTGGTTGGGGGACTCTCACATTCAGCAGATGTTACATCACTGCAAATCTGGTTCAGTGACATAGCCATGTGTTTCTGCTGCTAATCCCTGTATGACTGCTATTCACTTTGGAATTCTTTTTCTCCTTGACCACCAATACGTTATACTTTCTACAGGCCATCTTTGTGGAGTTGATAGTAAAAGTAATGTTGCTGGGATTAATAAAGCTGATCATGGTCCTCAGGGCTTGTTAACTTGTGATTCTTCTACAATAGATACTGTAAGTTGCATAGTATTTGAGTATCACATCCAAGTTTGCAAGTTGAAGGCAGAGTATTTATTTTTTTATCAGTTGTTTTAAAATTTACCAATGTATGCTTTTTGTGCTCATTTTTATCTTTTCAAATATGTTTTTCTTTCTTTTAATTTATCTCCTGATCTAGAGAAAAATTATGCGGTGTATATTTTGTAACTGAAACAAAGCTGTTGTTAGCTTAGTGTTTGCTGGCTGAAAGTAGATGATGACTGTCAATGCCTAGTGGACTAAGTATATGAATATTGTGGAACTGAAAGCTTCATGAGATTTGTCTAGTATAAGTAGTTCGCGAGTCATAGGATATATTCAACTCTAAAAGTACGATGCTTTAAGTACTGTGAATAGTCACTGCAATAAGATTTGATGTAGTAGGCACTGGTTTATTGAATTTGCTTCTACCTTTTAATTTGCATATCCATTTTGTACATAATATGACAATCTGCCTCTGGTGATGTTACGATTGATTTTCTCTATTAATGTATGTTTTAATACTTGAAAGTTCAAACGGCCATTTATAAAATTCTATTTTGGATGTTGCATATTTTCTTGATTAGGGGATCCTTAAACAATTATGGGGTATCTCATTGGTATCTCTCTATATTACATGGAACAAGTTCACTTCTGATCATTTTTCTTTCCATGTGTCAATTTTACAATTGAATATTTACACTTTATTGACTGATTTTAAATCTTATAACCAATTCCGGAATGTGCTATGCATCAGGAGAAAGCTGCAAGTGTCATTGCTAGTGCGCCAAAAGCTCCTAAATCCCCATGGATGCCTTTCCCTATGCTTTTTGCTGCTATCACAAATAAGGTTCCTCCCAAAGATATGGAAGCTATCAATATGCAATATCAACAATTCAGGGTATGTATAGTTACACTAAATAGATGCCTGTGTCTTCCTTGATGGAATATCTCTTAACATATTATACATTGGTATTCTGTTATCACCAGTCAAAGAAGATAACCCGCAATGAGTTTGTCAAGAACTTGAGGTTGATAGTTGGGGATACTCTCTTGAGGACCACAATAACAGATCTTCAATGCAAGGTACATATAATTTTATTTCTCCTAACTGCATTACTCGCTGACAAGAGTGGGTGGCTACCATGTCAAGATTCTTATTTTGACCTAATGTGGTATGTTGTGCATGGTCTCATGCTCCTGTTAAATATTAAAATTGGCTGCTTGCAGATGCCATCAAAGCTACGTGTGAACTAGGGCCAAACAACGAAGGAGGCTGAAATCGTTTTTTTCTAAGGAGGTGACGATCCTTGTACTTGATTTGTCGCTATAACATGGACAAGCAAAACTTGTGAATATCGGTAGCTATTAGATTTTATTTAGTGCTTTTCGTTCTCATCCTCGAATTTGAACCCGGAATGCACTAGCAGTTGGAACTTTATTTTTTTTGGTTAAGAGCCATTGGAACTTTGTTCTAGATGATTTGAGCCATCTGTGATCAGATGCACTGTCGAGCCTAATAATTTTGCTTGTATTAGGGGGGTTTCGTAATTAGTACTCTGCTTTGGAATGCTCTATACATATTTGTGTCTTTTCGCAGTTGAAAATGAGTTTTACTTCTACTGTTGGTTGTTGAATTGAAGCAGTATTTTATGTAGATTTTTTATGGGGTGTCTGCACTTTTCACCCTTGCAATTTTTTGTTGGATCCCAAGGTTGCCAAATTGCCAATTAGGCGTTTAGTGGTATACTGTTTATATTTTGTAGTTTGAGGCTTCAGGCTTATGGCATGTCGTAATTCAGAACTCAGCGAGAATACCTCAGATCGTAAGCTTTTATTATGTTTTCATTTTACGAGTTCAAGTGCTATACAATAATAGTATTAATTTTTTTTTTTTTTACGTTATTATTTAGTGAGATATTCATATTCATAAGATTGTTTTTAAAAATAATAGTTGATAAATTTAAATACTTTTGTTTGATGTAGTAGTAGATAATCAAAAGCTTACCTAGATTTATATATTCGAACTAGCTGTTGTGATTATACTTATTTCTTATCTAGAGTAAATACGTGCAAGTTGCTACGATTTATATTCTAGTTTAATTTTGATGCATTAATAAAGTATAATTATTTAATTGAATTTATGTTTTTATTTTTTTTTATTTTTTAGTAGTGAATTTGAAAAGTATTTATTTTTGATATGGTAATATATTATTTTATACCTTGTATGAAAATTAAAATTTTTTTTATATTAATCAAATTGAAATTTTTATTTGTGT
>NC_029789.2:302022-304820 GCF_000816755.2 Arachis ipaensis | reverse complement strand
TAATTATAAAATAATAATTTATTTATTAATTTATATTTTAATAGATTTAGATTTGACAGGTCAATTAAGTTGATTTGTAAATTTGGGTTGTTTTAACAAATTTAGGATTCTAGAATAATGGTTAGACTTATTTTCTAACAAGTTTGGTCAAACACAATTCAGAATATAAATTTTTGATAGGGAATAGGTCTTCTCAATTTTTTGTTTTATTTGAGAGGATAAATTATTTTTTATCGTATATTTTATAAGTGAGATCAAGAAAAAATATGAGAGAAAATATTAAAAGGTGTAGACATTATAATTTATTTTTTCAATTGAAAAAAAATTAAAAGCAGCTATTTTTTTTTGGTTGACCACTTATTTACATGCCTAATTACGGGTCAGAACTGAAATTTAAACTTGTTCCTAATTCATATTATAAAGTTTAGGGTTCAGGGAGGAAGTGGAGGGGACGATGTTGCCGTTGCATGCCTATAGTTGCTTAGGATCTAAGGTTGATTTAGGGTTTAAAAAACGAGTGAAAGATATGATGGTGCTGTTGTAGCTACTTTGAGAAAGTTTGAGGAGGGAGAGCAAGGAAAGAAGAAAAAGGAATATAACAGAATAATTAGCATTTTCATTGCCACTTCAATGAATTTTGTTAATAAAGATTTTTTTTTTACAGTTGAATATTTTTGTAGTGTTTTTAAATAGAGTAAAGTATCGTTTTTATCTCTAACGTTTAGGGTAAGTCCCAAAGTTGTCCCTAACGTTTCAATCGTCCTATTTAAGTCCCTAACGTTTCAAAACTGACTCAATGTTGTCCTATAGTTAGGGATCTGTTAACAAAATTGACGGTGGGACAATATTGAGACGATTTTGAAACGTTAGGGACTTAAATAAGACGAAAACGTTTGGGACAAAAATGATACATAGAAATAAATTTTAATTTTATCTTTCAATAATATCAATTTTTTACTATACATAATATTCAGAACAAAATTGAGACGATTTTAGAACGTTAGGGACTTAAATAGGACGAAAACGTTGGGGACAAAAATGATACATAGAAATAAATTTTAATTTTATCCTTCAATAATATAATTTTTTACTATGCATAGTATTCAATTATTTTTTAATCACATCTAAGTAAATTACACTTAATCATATTACTTTTATTATAAATTAATTTTTTTATAATTTTATTCTTAAAGATTTTTAGTTATCATGAAATGTTTGTAGAATGACTAGTATATAAACTTGCAGAAAAGAAAAAAATAATATATATACAATAAAATATAAATTATATCTTTTGTCTCTAATGTATCAAAATTTTTTAAAATTATAAAAAAATAAATTTATTTAAAATAAAAGTAATGTGATTAAGTGTAATTTATTTAGATGTAATTAAAAAATAATTGAATACTATGTAAAGTAAAAAATTAATATTATTAAAAGATAAAATTAAATTAAATTTATTTTTATGTATCGTTTTTGTCCTTAACGTTTTCGTCCTATTTAAGTCCCTAACATTTCAAAATCGTCTCAAATTTGTCCCGTCGTCAAATCTTTTAACGGATCCCTAACGGTAGGATAACATTGAGTCAATTTTGAAACGTTAGGGACTTAAATAGAACGATTGAAATGCTGGGACAACTTTAAAATTTATCCCAAATCTTGGGGACAAAAACGATACTTTACTCCTTTAAATAATATGTTCATAAATCGGGGGTGAAATTCGTAGTTTATTCTAAAATAAAATAATGGTTAGTAGTAAGCTGATATAGTGAGTTAAGTCTTAAAATTGTCTTTTATTTTAGTGTGTGCACTAAAAAGTAGTCTAGGTATGTACAATCAGCAAAAGCGTATTAGATTAGTTTTCCAATTTTTTTTGCATCAAGTGACTGACTTTTGTTAATTGCAGGGATGTAATTAGTGCAATTGTGGTGTTGGAGACTATTTTAGTAGACGATCAATTTAGGATTGTCAAAAGTGAGCTAAATTTATTGGCCAGTCCGTTTATCCATTTAAATGGGCGGGTTTTGCCTCTTAAATTAAGTCCGTTTAAATTTTGGGTTAAACGGGCTGATCCCGATTAATCCGAAAAAAAATAATGAGTTAAACGGGCTAGTCTGCGGTTTAAATGGGTGGTCCGATTATTTTTTTTTTTTTACATTTTTTCAAAAAAATGAGCACTTTTAGCCGACATTTCTTGCCATCCGACCCAAAAATTCGATCAATCAACTAAAAAAATATTTTTTAAAAAAGTTTTGACCTAAAAGTGATATTTTTTATTAAAATATTTTCAAAAATTAAAATAAAAAGATAAATAGGCGTTTAACCCATCGGACTGATCATAAGCGGACCGGATTGAAAAATTATGGCACGTAAAAGAAGCGAGCTTAACGGGTCGGGCCTAAATGGGCTGGACTAGCCCGTTTGTATACCCTATATCAATTTGAGAATTAGTCGAGTTTAACTTCTAAGTCATAATAGGATAAAAAGGACGACGTCTTTTTACTTCCTCTTTCGGAATATTTTTATTTAGATATAAGAGTAAAGTGACAATTAATTTTTTAAGGACTTCGACTTTAAATTAATTAATCATTAAAGAAAAAAAATATCAATTCAATTTTTTATAATAGTAAATGGTGGATATATGTCTTTTTGTTAGTGCAGCGAAATAAAATCCATATATATTATTTATAGTGATGCGTTTTTATTGCTATCATATAAATATCAAAACGATATTTTTTAAAGAGTGAAATATTTATCATCTTTTGAATTTTTATATAATTTTTATTAACTGTTTACGAAAT
>NC_029789.2:279383-301924 GCF_000816755.2 Arachis ipaensis | reverse complement strand
ATCATATCTATCATTTATTATCGATGAGAACTAAATTAATATATTTTTCTAAAGATTAATTAGTTTGAAGTTAAAATATGTAAGTATCTCGTCATGGCTCAACTCTAAATAGAATTAAGAGCATTTATCCATTTTGGTTCTCAAAGAATTTCGGATCGAATACTTTGATTCCCAACTAAAATTAATTACTCGATTGGTCTCTAACAATTAACTCCGTCAGTCACTTAGATCCTTTGCTCTGTCAACTCTAATGGAGAACAAAATAGTCCCTGACAACTCTAATAGGGGACAAAATGGTCCCTGACCTCCTCTATTTGGAAATGATATTGTTCTCTTCCAATTTCATCATATCTCGCATAACACTGACAATTTAACATTGTAACTTCAAGCTACACAATGCACACTCTGCAACTTCAATGTTCACAAGAAGAACAATCTTCAGCTTGTTCTCAACCAATTCATAATCAGAAAACTAATAACTATGTCTCTCAAGTACTTGTCATCTTCGATAGATCTCATGAATCTAGACAGCAAATTTGATTTGTTAAGACCCGTCGTCGTCGTCGCCATCTCCTTCCTCCTCTGCCCTTGTCCACCACTCCAATTGCTTCCTTCGACTTTTTCTCTGAACCAATGTTTAGTAATCGCTTTAGTTTCTATATGAGTGGCAACAACGACATTGCTTGTTGTACTGTAAACTTGGATGCGAGGTCGAAGCTGTATGCCAACTTAGACTCCGGAAAAGAAGGAACAAAGCACTCAAAGTCCATTTTAAATTAAATGAGAATTTGTATATGATGTCGAAGAATAATCTTTTCATGATGTCCTAATGTCTAACAATCTATATTGCTTGCCGGAGAATAGAGAAAGCCGTGCCCTTGGGGTAGTTGTGGAACTTGGTCTTAAGGATGTGGTGGACGTTGTCAAGGTTGGAGGTGATTCTGTTATTGAAGACGTGGAAGTATATGCGTGGATAAAGTGTAGAGGAGGTTGGTGTACCAGTGAGACAGTTACAGAGATTTAGGAAGTATTTGGTCCATAACATGTTGAGGTAGGTGTGACACGTATGACAATTACACTATAGATTGATCTTGGAGTTGAAGAAGAAGAAGGTAAAGATGGAAAAGAAGACGGTGAAAGTAAAAAAGGAGAGTATGAACGTTAAGGTTATGCGAGATATGATAAAAATTGGGAAAGAATACTGTCGTTTTCGAACAAAGAGCTCAGGGGTCATTTTGTCCCCTATTAGAGTTGACAGAGCAAAAAATTTAAGTGATTGACGAAATTAATTGTTAGAGACCAATTGAGTAATTAATTTTAGTTGAAGACTAAAGTGTTTGATACCACCAAAATGGATAAAGGTTACTCTAGAATTAATTATATATTATTACACCCCAAGCTAGCACCGTAATAATAACGATGACGAAATCTCAAAAGCTCCCCAATTTAGTGGAAAGTGTTCCCTTTTCCGTCGTCGTCGTCTTCTTTTAATTTCAGAAAAAATTATATTTACAATTGCAATTTTCTCTTTGTTGAGAGAGAGAGAGAGAGAGGTTACGTCAATGGCGGACCAGAGGAACCAATGGAGCTGGGACGTCACCGGCTTCGAGCAGTTGAAGCCGCAGTCGTCGGAAGGAGGCAATCAGAGGCTGAATGCGTCGCCAACGAGATGGCAGTCCATGTCCTCCTCTCTACCTCCGCCGCAATCCGTGGCTTCCAAGGTTCAGCGATTGAAGGACAATGTTAAGGTAATGTGTTTTTCATTTCCATGCATACCTTTCTTCTTCTTCTTGCTCTTTCGAATATCGTAGTTGAAGCTGGAATTTTAGTTCTGAGCTTGTTTATTCGTTATTTCTTCACTTATAAGTTAACGAACGGTTCTTTATCGGTTTTTTTCCCGGGAGAATTGTAGTGACTAGAAATGAGTTAGTTTTGGCATTTGAGAAACTTTATTTATTATTTGTTTTGTTCGATTTCTTTGCAGTTTTGGAATATTTTTTTCTCAAAAGAATATAATGTAGTTGGAATAAGATAGCATGGTGATTAAATTCGTAGTGTTGAGAAGGAATAGAATTAGATGGAGCGGAATAGAGTGGAGTGGCATAATTGTTTCACTCCATTTTGGATATATTCTACTGCAATAGAAAGGAATAATGATTAAAAAAATTTCATCTTTGTTATAACATGTTATTTACATTTTCATTTTACTGATTCAGAAAATGACACTTGCCTTTGCTTCTCTGCTACGCTTATTGCATTGCATTGCTCTGCATCTAAGGAGTATGACGAAATTCTTGTTGTTTATGTGTCTTCGCAACTGCTCAGGTTTTGTTTCTGTGTTTCGAGGCTACGGTGTCGGCTCAGTCTGTGCCGGATCCAGAACTGTAGACTGTAGTCAGTGAAAGAGAATAATTTTTGTTGAAATTCATTACTGTATGGATCAAGATGGATAATTGAAAAGAAAATTAATAAAATCAGTTAGAAACTAATTTGGGTCAAAAGCAGTATTTTTTTACCTTAAAGTTTCATGAAAAGAAAAAAAAATCTGAAAATAATAAGGTTGTGATCTTGTAAGGTGCATTTGAAGTGAGAACTATGATATTATATTTTGTGAGTAATAAGACTATTATGTTATTTGCCGACCAGGAAATAGGCACTGCCTTTTGGAAATCTTGTTTAGGACCGTAGAAAAAATGTATTGTTTGGGTGTTTGGGTTGTTTGTAGTAGGTATTAATTTCCAAACTTCATATGACCATGTGCTAAAATTTTTTTGTATATGTGCTTTTTCTGAAATGCCTTCATATCATTTGAAGTACTTGTACATTAAACAAGCTCGGTTGATGTTTTGAATATTTTTGTTTCTGTGGTGTCCTAGTCAATGTTCTCGTATCATGCAATATTTGTTTAGGCATGTCTTAATAATCTCATCAGGTACTTTGCACAGCTTGCTAGAAAAGACTACTTGCAGTTAAGACAAGAAGCAACTGAACTTCAGGCATATACAAATGCAAAGCTTGATCGAGTTACACGATATCTTGGTGTTCTTGCTGAGAAATCCCGCAAGTTAGGTACATCACTATATTGTATTGATTCACGGTTCTCTAGATATGCAGAAGGTGTAGGTCTGCCATTTTTCTTATTGATTCTTTTTCTTGACTGGGTCAGACCGAGTTTAGATGAATTGAAGAATATAAGTGGGCATTCATGGAGAGAGAAGTTATAAGATAAGCCCTCTGTTGTAAATGTGATGTTGAATAAGCTGAACTGCTGAACAACATTTGGATAGGCAAATATAGGAGTGCTTATGCTTGAAATATGAACATTTAGAATTTTGATGATTCAATAAGGTCTGTGATTCTATAGTCAGAAAATATTTGTAAAACAGATACTGGTCAAGCTGTTTCCAGCAATCATAATAACAATTTCCTTAAGTTAAAATGTTAGCTACTGAAAATGAAAATAAGCCCAAAAGAAAGAAGGGTTTGTAAGGCTGTTTTAAGTAGCTCATCCAGACAATCAAAACTTCTCATGATTACTTATTTGTATTAGAGAGGCCCAAGTGAGCTGCAAATATGTAAATGAGCCCATCCATAAAATTCTTGAAATATTTTTGTTCAAAGTGTTGCAACTTGCAAGGTCTAATATTCTGTGAGCCATAAAATTAGTTCCATGCAGGCTTGAGACTTTTTCTTTAAACAAATGTTGGAAGCTTTTCTATTTTATTTATTTATTTTCTTTTATTTTTTTAAGTTTTTGAGAAAGCACGTTTTGAACAAATATTCTGATGCATGCATATCATAGTATTTGTCTTTTCTTGTAAGCTATTCTGTTGTTTGCTCTTGTGATTTTATATCTTGAATTTTGTGGCTGCTTATGATTGCTAGATCAAGCTGCCCTTGAAACTGAAGCAAGAATATCTTCAATGATCTATGAAAAAAAGAGATTGTTCAATGACTTATTGACATCCAAAGGTAATTAGTATGTGTAATTTCCTTATTATTGTTAGTTTCTTTGTATTGAGTTCAGGTTTTCCTCAGATAATGTTTATATATTACATAATGTAATGAAGTATATTGTTTGTAGAACACACAGGTAATCCCTATATTGCATGGCCTCCGTGTTTTTAAGCATATTCAAATGTGTGCTTTGATATCATTTGCAGGCAACATACGTGTTTTCTGCCGCACAAGACCATTATTTGAAGATGAAGGTCCTTCAGTCATTGAATTTCCCAATGATTTTACTATCCATGTAAATACTGGTGATGAATCCTTGTCTAACTCCAAGAAAGATTTTGAATTTGACAGAGTTTACGGTCCTCATGTTGGACAGGGTAAAGTTTTATTTTATTTAACATCTTTTTTGTGTTCAAACTTCAAAACCTCTTGCATGCTTTTGAATTACCTTGCAATAAATATTCTGTTTGCAGCTGAGTTGTTCACTGATGTTCAGCCACTAGTGCAATCAGCATTGGATGGATATAATGTTTCAATATTTGCATATGGACAAACCAATTCTGGAAAGACGCACACAATGGTTATTCTTTTTGTCTTTCACCTTGTGTGCATTGTGCCCTAGGCATACTTTTGGCCTGCTTCTCAAAAGAAATAAATAGTTGCATGAAGGTCTTGAATTCAATGCTGATTGAAAAATGGAAATCCTATCTGATAAATGAAGTCAATTATTTTACCCATTCTTTCACTTAAAGTCAAGAATATTGCGCCTAAATTTGTATTTTTGATGTTCATTCATTGTTCTCAGGAAGGACCAGACTATGATCGAGGTCTATATGCTCGTTGTTTTGAGGAGCTGTTTGATTTAGCCAACTCAGATTCAACTGCCACTTCTCAGTACCAATTTAGCATTACCGTTTTTGAGCTCTATAATGAACAGGTCCTGTTCTCTTTTACTTACTATATACAACTTTTCTGGTATCCACTGTTTGCTTCCTGGTTTTGGTTGGCATTAGATTATCAAGGCCTTTTTTTTTTAAATGTTCCTGCAGGCTAGAGATCTTGTCTTGGTGTCAGGGAAAAGCAAGCCTAAAGTCTCGTTTGGATTGCCTGAATGTTTCATAGAACTAGTGCAGGAAAAAGTTGATAATCCTCCAGAGTTTGTTAGGGTTTTGAAAGCTGCATTTCAGAGTCGAGGAAATGATACACTAAAGATTAATGTTTCTCATTTGTATGGTCTAACTTCCCTGCTCACAACATACATGCTCATATTGTACATTGCTTCATGATTTCAGTTTGTTTTTGCATGATATACTTCAACTGATAGCTTATTTCCACTAAGGTAGTTGGTGATATCAGTGCACTTAGGAGGTGCACTTAGGAGGTTGTATTATATGTACAAATTTTCTTATTTCACAAAATAAGTTTTGCACTTGGTTGACTTGGTTAAGTAACAATAGAAGAAGGAAGTATGTAATGCACGAATCGTAATAAAATAATGGCCTAATTAAGCAACAAGATCCATTAGTTTGCCTTAGGTTTCTTCAAATTTATTACCATGATAATATTCTGGGGTAAAAAGTAAGTGAAAGATTATTGTGCGATTTTATGTTCATCTGTCCTGTGTTAGTGGTTTTTTCCTTGGTACTGTTCACTAATTTAGACAAGTGCCTTTCTCTAATATGCCTTCATTTTCAGGATTGTCACAATACACATATTTCATAACAATTTGATCACCGGTGAAAACTCATATAGCAAACTCTCTCTTGTTGATTTGGCTGGAAGTGAAGGTTTAATAACGGAAGATGATAGTGGTGAGCGTGTCACAGATTTGCTGCATGTTATGAAGTCACTTTCAGCGTATGTCATTTTAATTCTTAACATTTTTCTTCTCTTTCAACTATATATTTTATTTGCCTACTAGCCAGCAAGTATTTTTTTTTTTTTGTCTATTCATGTGATTTGGTTCAAATGTTATCTGTTATCCTAGATTTTTGGTGGTTTGTCTCTTTTTATTACATGGTGTAAATGGTGCTTGCTCAACATTAGTTAACTTAAAAAAGACTTCTTGCTGTACCACAACCTAGCAAGCTTAATTTACTTTTGGTAGAGGCGAATAGGGTTCATTATATGATCCTTTTATTACCAAATGGTCTAGAGTTCAATCCATTCTTCTTAAATGTTACCGTGCAACACATGGTAGGGGAGCCTATACATTCATGCTTCAGGCTGAATGATTTCTTGCATGAGGGAACGTCTTAGATAAAAGAAAAAGTTATTTTAAGTGCCTTATTCAATAGTTTAAGTTTTGGGAGAGTTAAGTAATGGTCTCTTATTATAACTAATTCTGCTTGGGGAATTAATCTACAAATAGTTTGCCTCGTATGACTATATCAACTTTGTATTCTCCTTAGGGGGCTTGTTTCTGTTGATATGCCGGTCAACAAAAATTGTACCACTGAAATAAACTACGCTAGCTTCTGTAACAAATGCCAAACAATCTATTCTAATAGATACCTGCAGAATGATGTTTGACCAGGTTGGGAATCAAATTAAAACCCCAAACTGGTGCCATCAAATATTAATAGGTAGTTTCACATAGAAGGACAAGCAATTCATTGCATAGAGAAACAGCAACAGAAAAATGTTGGAACAGATGGGGAATGGATTGGAATGAGTGCACCACGGAAATGTAATCCAGTAGTAATAGGTGGAAACATATGCATTATGCAAGTTATGGCAACCCAACCAGAGTTTCTCCAAATGTATAACTTATGAATAAACCTACCCTTTTTGTGTTGTGAAGTCTACGGTGTGTCATATGTGCATGCACACAGACCCGTTTGAAATACTTTTTGAACCACAAATTAGGTGGTATGCTTAAAATCTACAAAACTGAATCGTAATGTGATTTCTCCTTGTAAAGTCATGATTTCCGTTTTCATTCATGTTGAAGTGTTATAGAAAGTTTAGAAATTTCTCTCATTTCTTGCTGCATTTTATATTTGTCTTTACAGTTTGGGAGATGTTTTGTCTTCTTTGACCTCAAAGAAGGATGCTATTCCTTATGAGAACTCAGTGATAACAAAACTGCTTGCAGACTCGCTTGGTAATTCTTCTTATTTCTATTTATTTATAAACTAATGGTGGCATTTGTGTACTCTTTATAGAGTTAGAGAAACTGAGAGACAGTAGAGAGAAGAGAGAAGAGAGAAAACTAGAAAGAGAAGTAGGAATTGATAATTATGAATAATGAATCACAAAAGCACTGAATTTGTGCTTGTATACATAGAGAGGAGTGTGTTTTCAGCTAGTTAGTGAAGAGGGGCAGGAGAGTCAATACACACTAAAGTTAGTCAGGAGAATCTGAGTTGGTTAGAGGGAACTGTGGTAGCTGGCACTGTCGTGACAGATCAGTAGCCACTTCTAATTTCTAGACTCTTCTAGAGAATTCCCTAACTCCTATTACTCTCTCTAGAATGAGACCCGCGCACTGCGCGGAACAGTAAATTAACGATAGTATATAATAAATATTAAAAATTGTTATATTTTGTATAAATAAATTAAATATGTGTAAATTAAAGTTAAATTTAAAAGGTGTTTTATTTAAAATAATTTATAGTACAAAAGATTTGGATGTTAGGAGTTGTACAAAGTGACATTTTTATTTGGTGGTTTGATTTTTACATTTATTTTAGTTGATGGACTTAGTCTTCTTATGTAGCGCTCGTCTTCTTTATTCTTTATTGGTTGTTGTTAGAGTTGTTACTTTCTTTCTGTCGTAGATTCTTGTGAAGGCATGTTCTTTATGAATTGTTGAGTTGGATGCACTTTCTATTGTGTTGTTTGTTCCATCTTTGCATGGATGTTCTTTTTCCGAAGATATGTCTTGAATTTGTATAGTTTTCTTTCTTCTTAATCTCTTGATGGAGTGGTACTTCAATGCCATTACTTTTCTAGAGTGTCATTAGATTTGAAGCAATTGTGCCCAATAATTTTTTTGCTTCGCCATGAAATAGTACAAAAGTATATAGAGTTATCTTATTGTTGGATATTGTGGAGTTTGATTACATGTGCCACAAATGTAGTTTTTTTTTATATGCTTTTTTCGGACACTTTTCACATTCAACACAGTTTCATACAAATTTGTCGTCAATTTCGTTTATAGTTGCTAAAATTGTAAAGATCTTTTCCTATTCCAATATTCAATTTATGTATTCATTAGGTATACGGTATTTGAGTAAGTATGAATGTATGATGCATGTTGTGAGTGTTTTTTTTGTCATACCTGATCATCAGATTCTCGTTGCATGGCTATTAGATCTTGGATAGTTATTCGATTTTTAATCATTTTGCCTTGAAAGAATGATGCTCCATTGAATAAGTTGAGATGTCTAATTCAGAAATAAATTTTTTGTGTTAAATTTGATGTTATTTGAAAGAATAGTAGTAAGAGACTTATATAAGTAGTTCAAATAGTATGGAATTTGAATACTTGTAACGTAAAATTTATTATAATTAATAATATTATTATGACATTTGTAGTATGAATATTTATTACCTTCAGTAAGTTAATAAATTAATTGTTGGGATTATAATTGTTTATAACGGTAAGATATAATAAATATAGGAATATGGATTCAATGTATTTGTACGTTACAAATTTATTGTATTGTATTTTTTAGTTTTCTTTTTTGTATATTTTATTTTTTGTTGATTTGGAAATAATAGTTGATTTGGTAAGTTTTGAGTGGTTGATTCTAACATTTTGCCAAGTAAGCAATGTTGCTGACATGTCGTTAGTAGAAGAAGAGAAATAGCTTCAAAGTAATGTGGGTAAACTTATGTATCTATTTTTATATATTAAGAATAGATAGATAGATGGTCATTGTACATTAGATTCTTGATGTATTGATGACAATAATAGATTGTCTGTTCTTGTTAAGATGTTAAAATGCTTTGACATGTTGGCCCTGGGGTGGTGTTTTGGTTTGTTAATATAGTGATATCTTATCTGTTTGTAAATTCAAGCTGGATAGTAAAGGTCTCTGATAAAAACGATTACTGAAATCTGAACGAAATTTTTACAGCACAGCTATAAGATAGGTAGTGTTGTATGTGGAGGATGTTGGGCAGTGAATGAACCCATATACGCCAATCTGTAAAAGGCATACAGTAGCCCAAGTTTGGTGGTATAATGCTAGTAAAGTGGGTTTTTACTCCATCTATGGTTTTTGACTTATTCCACTAATGGATAACTTCTTATCCCTCCACTGTGTAGAAAAACTCTGTTAAAAGTGTGAAGTGACACTGTGAACATAATCTGTGGTGCTTTCGTTTGACATAGAAACTGATTCTCAATATAATTAGTTATATTGCATTGTCATGATTTGGAATTCAGTTATGTTTGCTTAAATTCAGGCACATAATCACCTTTGTTGTAAATTCTCTTTGATGTTTATAGGTGGGAGTTCAAAAACACTGATGATAGTGAATCTATGTCCAAATATTTCAAATTTATCCGAGACATTATCGTCTGTCAGTTTCTCTGCCAGAGCACGAAATTCTGTACTAAGCCTTGGAAACCAAGATACAATGAAGTGGGGAGATGATGTATGTTCTTCCCTATCCCCATTTCTTTCTTTGGCCTTCATCCCCTGCTATCTTCTGTGTGATTTGAAATGTGATTTGCTAGTTTAAAAGAAAGAGACCATATAATGCAAGATTGATTCATATATGTGGTGTAACTGATTAACTTGGTTAGAATTCAGTTCACTATACTTTTCCTTGTATATGTCCTTCTGACCTACAAGTCTTTTTAGGTCATTGCAGCAAAGAGTTCAAGATTACAATTTTGCTATTTAGATTTAACGTGTCATGGCTCTTATAGGCGAATGATTCCCGGAAGGAATTGTATGCAAGAGAGAAAGAAGTCCAAGATCTGAAGGAAGAGGTTCTGGGACTTAAGCAGCTGCTTAAAGACGCAAATGATCAGTGTGTTCTACTCTTCAATGAAGTTCAGAAGGCATGGAAAGTTACTTCTACATTGCAGACAGATCTAAAGGTATGGTAATTTATTTAAGTGTCATGGATATGGTGGCAGGTTTCTAAAATAGTTTGGGGAATGTTGCTTTCTCCATGTAACACACTGTAATGATGTTACTCTGGTAGATAACAATATATTCTTCACGTGGCAAGTAACAAGATTCTTGTTCAGCATTTGAATGTTTCTTATGTGGCTAAATGAACACAACCAAAATATTTCATTTGTTGCATTTGTTTATATATATTTTTGGGCTTGCATTCTAGGTGTGCATTTGGTCAATTTCAACTTCTACAGATGCCATATTATATTATTTGTTCTCATCAAATAGTAATCTCCCCCCCTCCCCCCTTCTCAAAACTCCAATCTGATATATTGTTGAAAGAAGTCATATATGCTTTGTTTTCTTGAAATATATAGATAATTTTTCACTGTAAAGTGTTCTTTGGTTTCCACTATTTTGCAAAAAATCATTTTGTCCTTTCAATATTTGATTGTTACTGTTGAACAAAAGGCTTGCAATGTTTTACATTGTTGTTTCTTTGCTCAGGCAGAGCATATTCTTCTGGAAGATAATCGTAACATAGAGAAAGAACAAAGTGCTCAGCTTAGAAATCAAGTTTCTCGTCTGTTACAGTTAGAGCAAGAACAAAACTTGAAGATACAACAGCGGGATTCAACCATCCAAACCTTGCAGGTTGATATCCTATTACAAGGAAAGCATTCATTAGACATTTCCACAAATGATTTATCAAGTCCAATTTTAAGTGTTCTCTTATATAATGATATTTTTTTTTTGATATAAAACTTAGATGTTCTGACAACAACAACAACAACAAAGCCTTGTCCCATTAAGTGGGGTCGGCTACATGAATCAAACGACGCCATTGTGCTATGTCATGTATCATGTCTACGGAGAGACCGTTTACATGTAGATCTCGTTCTTAGGTCTTCTTCTGCCTTTCGCCTTTTGTCCATCTTCCATCTCATCAACCCCCTTGACTGGATGTTCTATCGGTCTTCTTCTCACATGTCCAAACCACCTGAGACGCGATTCAACCATCTTTTCCACAATGGGTGCTACTCCAACTCTCTCCCTTATATCTTCGTTCCTTATTTTATCCAATCGCGTATGACCACTCATCCATCTCAACATCTTCATCTCTGCCACACTCAACTTATGTTCGTGCTCCCCTTTAGCCGCCCAACACTCCGTACCATAAAGCATATCCGGTCTTATAGCGGTGCGATAGAATTTACCTTTAAGTTTTAAAGACACTTTTTTGTCGCATATAAAACCAGATGTACTCCGCCATTTTGACCAACCTACTTGGATCCTATGATTTACATCTTGTTCAATCTTTCCATTATCCTGTATGATGCACCCAAGATACTTAAAACTTTTAACTTTTTGTATGATGTTTTCTCCAATCTTCACCTCTAAATTAGGGTTTTCCCTTCTCAGACTGAACTTACATTCCATATATTCCGTCTTACTACGGCTTATGCGCAAACCATACACTTCTAGAGCTTATCTCCATAACTCCAACTTCTTATTTAGGTCCTCCCTTGACTCTCCCGTAAGGACGATATCATCGGCAAAAAGCATGCATCATGGCACAGGCTCTTGGATGTGCTCTGTGAGTACTTCCAAGACTAATGTGAAAAGGTATGGACTTAAGGATGATCCCTGGTGTAATCCTATACCAATAGAAAATTCCTCTGTTATACCACCTTAAGTCTTCACACTAGTTGTGGCCCCATCATACATGTCTTTAATTGCACGAATATATGCGATCCTTACTCTCCTCTTTTCTAAAACCTTCCATAATACTCTATCATACGCTTTTTTCAAATCAATAAACATCATATGTAGATCCCTTTTATTACGACGAAAATTAGCTTTGTATGCAAAAAATTGATGCTTGTTTCACTAAGTGGAGTTGGCTATATGGATAAAAGATGTGAGAGTATTTTGTTGTGAATCAGTTTAACATTCAAACCAAAAGCATTTATATTGTTTTTCTTTTAATAGTTTTACCAGTGTTTTTTATATATATATTGGACAACTCTTACATCTCATTAATTTTTCTATTCATGCCCAAGCCATCTAAGTCAATAATATTCTACCATATTTTCTCCAATAGGCACTATTTCAACTCTCTCTAACGCATCAATTCCTAATTCTATCATCTCTAGTGTGTCCACGTATATAATGCAGTAACTTCATCAAGTGTGTCCATTCATTCCTAATCCTTTCATTTCTTATGCTTTGACAATGTTCTGAAAATAATGACATTTCAGGATCAACCTTTGTATGCAATTCAGCCAGCTCTTATTGACTTATTCATCCTTGGTTTATGATGAGATTTGAATAGATGAATTATTGAGTTGTGAAATAATCATTCTCATGCAAATCACATTGAAGCTACACTTCCCATCTTTTGTGTCTCTGCATATTCTTTTATCTTGCTAGAGGTTTGGGTATCACTTCCTGTATCCAAATAATCATTAAAGTTGTTATAATCCATTGTGATTTCTTCCAGTCATCACTTATCAGAGCACTGATTGAAGGAACAACCACTAAGCACAATTTTGAGATGCTCACTGCATTGTCTTCCTTTTGCCCATTTACTAGATGTCTATTCTTCTGGAGTGAAAATCTTTTGCACGGATTCTTTTGATTGTGAGTAATATAGAACCGGTGGGCCAATTTGTTTAGTTTAGGTGCCAAACAAACCATGTCTTTCAGGTATTTCATTCCATTGTCTGTGACATGGCACTGTGGACCATGACCTGCAGCTATGAGCTATAGTTTGTTGTATAATGTGGCGTTAGCAACCTTTTTCTTTAGATGCATGTAATCTGTTTTCTTAATACTTGCCAGCTAATATACGTAACGTCTGTTTGTCTTTTTTGTTACAGGCTAAAATTGGAACCCTTGAAGCACGATTCAATGAAGCTCTTAGATCCAGCAGCACTGGGTCAAATGGCATGAATTCCATTGGTAGTGGGAATGACGTGAATTCTTCTACGGTAAACATGAAACTGGAAGCAGAACTCAAGAAACGTGATGCTCTAATTGAGGTCTGTTATACATAACAATTTATCTGACTGGAATGCTTCCAATATTCCCTTCAAGTAGGATTCTGGTTATTGCTTTAGACTCTTTTACTCCTTCTTTTTCCCCATCAAAACATCTTTTGCACCCATGTATTCAACTGAGAAAATTTTAGCTAAGCAATAACTAGTTGGTCAAATGGCACCAATTCTTGTAAATCTTGGCCTGCCCCTGATGAGATACTTGTTAACCGTCTTAATATCCATGAAAAGGGGAGAATACTAGACCTGCAACTGACTCTTTCGGTTTTCTCTTCTGATAAACTTTCTAGATTAAAAGATCTGCTATTTTACTTATCCCAAAAAAGGAAGCATTCCATAAGTGAATGTTTATTTTGTAGGATTCTTTTGCTGTATTAAGTTTTGATGTGCTTAATTTTCAATTCAATATTTTGCAGAGGTTGCACGAAGAAAATGAGAAATTATTTGATAAATTAACAGAGAAAAAGTCTTTGTCTGGATCGCCTCAGGTAGGTAAATTTTATTTCATAACAAAATAACTGTTCTCATTTGTGGTGGTGTATATACATATATTTTGTGTGCATATTAATTAACAAGCTACATTGAATAACTTCATAGTTCCAATAATTGGATTTAATGTTCACTATAATTTTACTTAAATGTATAAAATTATTTTCAAAATATAAGTAAATGTTGATGTTGATATTAGAATAGTTATATATAGATGTTCAATTTATTTATTTATTCTTAAACTTAATATGCGTGATTATCTTGATGTCATGATAACATTCACGGGTTGGGCTAGTACAGTTCATACATTCACAGGTGAAAAATACTCTGTGAAAAGAGATCTCCTAACTTATAAATATAACTAAATTATTTTATTTTATCACTATTTTCCGCTATGCCTAATTCTTCTGTATTCTTTTGGTGGATTGTAAAACTTCTTCATGTTATTCTCTTCACTAGATAAGTTCTCAAATTCTGTTTCCTCTAGGTCGGTTTTCTTTGAGCATATATATGGGATAGATAGCACAACCAAAAATATTGTGACCATTATTTTATTGCCTGCTTTCAAGCTGTCTATGTAGTGTTTTTGTTTGAAAAAATTCTTCCTTTATTTACAGTTTTCAAGTACATCATCCAAGGGATCAGTTAGTGTTCAGCCTCAAAATATAGGGAGGTATATTCTAATTTAGTTCCTGTAGGTTTTGTTATTGTATTTTTTTTAAATCATATGATTCTGGTGATTATTGGCTATATTCTCATTGTTTGGAATATGGAATGATCCCAGCAATAATACAAGATCTCGTACCATGGATGTTCTTCCTTCACCCTTGGTGACAGATAAAAATGGCGGCGCATTTGCTATAGTTAGATCTGGTTCTGAGAAAGATAAGATTACCCCAGCGGGTGAATATCTTACTGCTGCCCTGAATGACTTTAATCCAGATCAATATGATGGCCATGCTGCCATTGCTGATGGTGCAAACAAGCTTCTGATGCTGGTATTATATTGATATGTGTAGCATTTATTTTATTGAGAATGGATGAATTATAATGTGTGTGGAGATGTGTCGTATTTTAAGCCTTTTTGGGGGGAGGAGTTCTCGTTAAAATCCTTATCACAAGTCTAAAATTTAACAATTCCATGTCTCTGGTAATCTGCTAATTACTCATTGGATGGTACAGTGCCTAGATGCACTGAAGGTTTTGGGCAGATCCGCATTGTGAGTTCCATTTCTAGTTGCCAAAATTTGGGCTTAAGAATTATACTCAATCAAGTTTGAAAGTTTATAAATATTTAGTTTGTTTAGGTGTTTGATGATTATTGGTTTGTTTAATTTATTCTGATATTCAAGACAGAAGAGAAAGTGTACCTGGTGAGACAATAGAATCCCTTATGAATGAGAAAATAAAATGAAACAGTAAGATTAAATTGCTAAAAAAATACCTCTTTGCATATCAGGAATTGAAATTCCCTTAAACGCAGAGAGAATCAATGGAAGGCCATAAACACAATTATATCCCATAACAAATGTAAGAGCAGACCAAGACACCCTTGAAAAAATTTGCTCTGATGTTGATTGCTCTGCATCTTCTGTCTAGACAAAATAAAGTACGAACAGCATGATAATATCCATTACACTTACAGGGTAGAAATGCAACGATTACAGGTTCTAGCTGCAGTCATTAAAGGTGGTTCCTTCAGGGAACATGAGATACTTGCTGAAATTAGGGATGCTGTTTTCTCTTTTATTCAGAAAATGGAGCCAAAGCGAGTAATGGATACAATGCTTGTTTCCCGTGTTAGAATCCTCTATATACGATCTTTGATTGCTAGATATCCAGAGTTGCAATCCATTAAGGTAACAAAAATTTGGTATGTATTTGCTGGTGTTCTAGTCAATTGAATTTGGCTCGGATAGTCTGATTAATTTGCATATTGGATTGGAAGGTCTTGCCAGTTGATTGCTTTCTAGAAAAGGCTAATGCTGGACGCAGTAGAAGTTCCAGCAGAGGGAGTAGTCCTGGAAGATCTCCTGTGCAGTATTTTGATGAGCAGATCCGAAGATTTAAAGTGAATATAAAGCCCGAGAAGAAGTACAAATTTTCATCTGTTGTTTTGAAGATTCGTGGAATCGATGAGGTAATGCCTACATCCTCTAATCTCCTTTTTGATGATTAGTTTACCGATGTAGTTTTCTCTTTTGATCTTTGAGATCCATAAAAGAAAAAGAGTAAACCGTTGTTTTAGCCCTTAGAAGATTAGCTTGTAACACAGCCTCTTCTCTTGGCTTGAAGCGTGATTAAGCATTGATCTACTTTTGCCTTATGTTGAAATTCCATCTTTATTTAGAAGAATGAATGTAACAAGGATCAAACTCTAAATTTGTTGGTCATAGAAATGTTGATACCATGTCATTAAACCACTTATCCCAAAAGTTTAAGTTGTTAAATAGAAGTTTATGAATCGTTATATTATCTAATACATTTCAGAAATTCACCCAAAATAAGGGACTATCGTTCAAGGGCCAAAATATTGGTTCACTCAAATTAGATATCGCAAATGTTTTAGGTACCATGACCAGGTAGTTATTAATATGTGTGGAATGCTTTACTTCACAACAAATCAATCTTTTGAACGTCAAAATGGTGGTTTATATAAAAATCATATACCACTTATCCCTATCTCGTGTTTTCACCTTTGTAAATGGCAGTTATTAAAAAAATTTTCCATGAAGATACATTCATTCTTTTAATTTGATTGAGGCTTCTTTTCTGCTACCGTACTGGCTAAAAAATTCAATCAACTTAAGTCACGGATAGAATTTTTCTTTTTGTTTATTTCTAAAGTTGTTGTTACCATTAACTTTAAAATTTGAAGTAAACTGCACAGGACACCTGGAGACAGCAGGTAACTGCTGTAAAGTTGAGGGAAATTACTGAGGAAGCGAAAGGTTTTGCAGTTGGAAACAAGCCTCTTGCTGCACTATTTGTACATACTCCTGCAGGTGAGCTGCAGCGTCAAATTAGAATCTGGCTTGCAGAGAGCTTTGATTTTCTCTCTCTTACTGCAAATGATGCACCTGGGGGATCAACTGGTCAGTTGGAGCTTATTTCAACTGCAATTATGGATGGTTGGATGGCTGGACTGGGTGCTGCTCGGCCTTCCAACACCGATGTACTTGGCCAACTACTACTTGAATATTCGAAATGTGTCTATACTTCCCAACTGCAACACTTGAAGGTATG
Source organism: Arachis ipaensis (assembly GCF_000816755.2). Taxonomy (NCBI): domain Eukaryota; kingdom Viridiplantae; phylum Streptophyta; class Magnoliopsida; order Fabales; family Fabaceae; genus Arachis; species Arachis ipaensis. The sequence goes on along the minus strand of NC_029789.2, from coordinate 285,090 downwards.
CCTCATCTTAAATCTGTCTGGAGAATAGATTCAGTACAATTCATGTTCTCGACTCCTGCAAGAAGCCTTGCTTACATTGGAGCTATGTGTAGAGAGATGACCAATGAGCGTCTTTGGTGCAAAAAGGGTTTCACAAGTAGCATGCTTTGTTTTTCTTCTAGAAAACTTATAGGAGTCTGTATATTATACTGGTTTTGTTTTCTTGTCTCCCATTTCTGATATGACATTTTATTAAGCCCAAAAAGTAAATCCTGGTTTAAGGATAGAATATGAGGTTTCTTTGTGTATATGGTCATCCTAAATCCATAAATGATTTATTTTCAAAAATGTCACTGAAAATAATCTGCTTTTGTTATTTATAATACAGATCATGTTTTGACTCTATGTTGTACTCCATTTGGTTATCAGGATATTGCTGGTACCCTGGGAACAGAAGAGGCCGACAATGCAGCACAGGTGGCTAAGTTGCGTTCAGCTCTAGAATCTGTTGATCTCAAAAAAAGAAGGGTACTTTTACTTTATTTAATTGCTATATCTCATGCACACATAATATTTTACAAACTGACTTTTGGATAGTTTCTTCACGAATTAAAAGAAAAGATTCACTAGTTACTATATGAATGAAGGTTGCATCACTTTCGTGTGAAACTTTAATATGAACAACTGTAGTGCGGTATTTTGTTTTAAAATTTTCACTTTTACACTTTTAAATTGATTTAATAAGAGCAAGAGCAAGAGGAAGTGGAAGTCCCATAACATTATAGTTGCTTTTGTTGCCACAAGCTTATTCTCGGACTTCCAGTGTTTGCGTGGTTAGGGGAGAAGATGTAAATGCAATATGTACCGGTTCTTGTGACCCACTCATGCACAACACCAGTTAGTTATGACCAAGGAGCTCTAAGGGGTTGTTTGTGAGTTGAGTTTGGACGAAAATGGAGAGCTTGTAGCACAATTTATTCTACAAGCTTTCCCTTCCCCTCCCCTTCCCTCCAAACCCTAACTCACAGACAACGTCTAAAGAATTCTTGGGAAGCCGGTATCCTAGGCTTCAGTTTGGTAATTGCTTCAGTTCCTTCTGAGCAGAAAAATAGGTGATTCAAAGATGGGGAAATGTTGCATTTGACAACAACTTCCATTCTTAAATGCTGGTCTGTCTATTGTCAGTGTCACACTTGGACCATCTTAAGTTTTTGCAACGTTAGGGTAGATGAAGCTTAACTTAAAGAAGGATCCTGATGCAATTTCTTAAATAATTATCATGTGCTCACATTGATTTCTTATCATATTTAGATTTTACAACAAATGAGAAGTGATGTAGCTTTATTTACACTGGAAAATGGTGATTCACCTGTGCAAAGTCCTTCTACTGCCGCAGAAGATTCACGATTGGCATCTCTCATTTCACTTGATAGCATATTGAAGCAAATAAAGGTTTAGTTTCTTCTTAAAATCTGGTTTTAACTTGAATAAAAATAATAAGAGTAAAGTATCGTTTTTGTTGGGTAAGTCCTATTTGTGTCCCTAACGTTTAAATCATCCTATTTGTATCCTTAACGTTTATAAAAGTGATTCAATGTTATCCTACTATCAATTATACTAACAAATCAGATTATATTTTTCAATTATTCTCACTTGAATGTATTCATTCTCAATTAGGTCTCACTTGGATGTGTTCGATTTTAATATTATACCCATTATTTGTTTTTAGATTTAATTATGTCCCTAGAAAAGTGAATTATGTAAATATTGTAGGAATTAGTTTCAACATTTGATGAGCTATTTTTTGGAGTAGATCATCGATTCTATCCCAGGCATTTGTATTCTAACTTCAAGAAGAGATTTTTAAAACTCAAACTAAAGCGCTCATAATGTGTAATTGACGGCAGGATAACATTGAATCACTTTTACAAACGTTGGGGATACAAATAGGACGATTTAAAACACAAATAAGATTTACCCCAAACGTTGGGGGCAAAAACAATACTTTACTCAAATAATAATTTTAACTTATATTTTATTCAGGATATAACAAGACTTTCTAATATGAATACCATCGGGAGAAGTAAAAAGAGAGCAGTGCTAGTTTCTCTTGATGAACTAACACAACGGATGCCTTCCCTTCTTGAAATTGATCAACCCTGCGCTCAGAGGCACATCGCAGATGCTCGCCGCATGATTGAGGTATGCAAAGTGTTGGTCTGTAGGGCTACATTGTACCCCATACATTACATGCTTATGGTCATCATCCTCTTTGTATATGGTTGTCCACCTTTTGCCCTGTTTTTTAAGAGTATTTGCTATACACATCCAAGTCTTTTTTGTTAACCAAGTCCAACCAAGTTGGTCTAACATAACAAAAATCAGTTATGGCTAGCATTATTCCAAATCTTATTGTTTAATTCGTTAATGCCCAAATAACACTGGAATAAATTAAAATTGTTTCATCAGCTCGTTGGGTTTGTAACCGAGTTAAATGCTAAGGAATGATTGGATACAAATTAATTTGAAATGATTTTCTCATTCCTTGTTTTTAAAATGAAATTTGATCACCTAAATATAAATATGATTATGATAGAATATTATGATGTCTGATTCATTTACCTATCCATGCTAGTGAGACCAGATTTGGTGGTTGTGATGGTGTTTGTTCAATTTTGTATGAAATTTATGGATTTATTATAGTTTTCTTTTGAGATCAACTGGGTATAGCCTTTTTCCTCCAAGGTTTTAGATTCCTAAGCCTTTCTTCCTGTATGGTGTAGTCAATTCCTGAAGATGACAGCAGTCTAGGCAAACCAGTAACAGACCTGGGTTCTGGCTCTGAAACTGATGTGACACAGTGGAACGTCCTCCAATTTAATACTGGCAATACCTCACCATTTATCATCAAATGTGGAGCAAACTCAAATTCAGAACTAATAATCAAAGCCGATGCTCGAGTTCAGGAACCTAAAGGAGGTGAGATCGTGAGGGTCGCACCTAGACCATCCGTGTTGGAAGATATGAGCTTGGAGCAAATGAAACAGGTATTTGCCGAACTACCTGAGGCTCTAAGCTTGCTTGCTTTGGCAAGGACGGCAGATGGCACTCGAGCACGATATTCTAGATTATATAGGACTTTAGCCATGAAGGTTCCATCCCTTAGGAACCTGGTCAGTGAGCTTGAAAAAGAGGGTGCCCTGAAAGATGTTAGGACATAACCTTATGATTGTGAACTAACATGCCTCGAGTCAATTGTGTTAATGGCTACAGTTCTTGGTAATCTTAATTTACGATAGTTATTATGCATGCAAATTAATTTTAGTGTGTATTTTTCTGTATGGAACTAACATTAAGATTTGGGCAACCGGTTACAAGAGGAAACCTTTTGCACAAACCATTGGTTGGAGATATGCAAACTTCTACATGTTTTAGGCTTGTTTTTACGTTCAATGCTATTTTAAATAAAATTGAAGGAAATGAGATTAACAATTCGATATGATGCTAGCAAGGTGGTTAGCAGTTAGCACAAAAGAATGAAAGATTTGCTTCCAATTTCTTTGGAGTCAATCTTCCCAAGCTGAAGGCTTTGCCCAAGGACGTTTGATTGTGTGCAAAATGTAGCTCTCCATGGCAATGGATATATGTCAGTGTGTCACAAATACAGCACAGGTTATTTTCCTTTCAGTAAGACTCAAATTTAAATGACAAACTTCTTTGAGAATTGAAAGACTTGTATCATTTGATTCAAAGAACAACTAATCATGATCTCATGGCTAAATATACTGTCTCGTAGAACGACTTCAGCCTACTTCATCATTTTATATACGTAGATAAAAACCAAACCAATTAACTTGGTTTTTTTGTTTCTTTTATATGTAGACACCAACAAAGGGTCCTCCTTTCTTATCATACGCTACCATCAAACTATTTTTTTCACCAAAAAAATATCTCAGAATAAAATTTTTCACTGGAGCTCCTTTTTTGTTTTGGTCTCCGTATTTTTGTATTGTGACAGAATCCAAATGAAAGCTTAATAACATCAAACAAAAAAACCTAATAATTAGAAAATAATACGAATATAATATTAAAAATGATTACATTTTCCTTTTTCACAACAAACATAATACTTTTGTTCCGTATGTCGATTTTCAAAATGAATACTTTTGTTTCCAATAAATAAAAACAAACATATGATGAGCAGAGGCAGAGAAGCAGATGCTTTGATTCATTGCTTTCTCACTCAGAAAAGAAAATGTCGGTGCCTCGAACATCGTGCACTAAGCTAACACTCATAACCGTAGCAGCAGTCATCTTGCAGTTCTTCGGCCTCTCCGTTTTCCTCTTCGCCTTCTTCCCCGTCAAACCCACCCTCTCCGGCCACAGGTACTTCCATTCTCCATTCAGATCTCCCAAACCTCTTTTCCCGCCAAATACCCATCCCTCATATTTCAATTCTTTTTTTTCCCAGTGGTTTGGAGAGTCTCCGACCTCCATCCTGCAACGCTGGTGGCGCTTCAAATCGGAGCGAGGCTTCTCTGCCTCCTGATCAGCTCAGGTCGTTGTATCAGGTACTCCATTTTGATTTCTTCGGTTTTCTCGGTGGATGCGATTGCAGATGCCGATGTAGATTGTATCTTCGTTTTCAGATACCAAGTTTGGAAGTTAACTGCTTTTAGCTAACCAACTAGCCAAGAGTAGTGGCACAGCTGACATTTTTGAAGGGTTACTTAAACATCTAGTTAGGGTTCAAATACTGGCAGTGTGTATGAAGGGGGTTTCTTGGCTAGCACCCATGCCATTTGGGAAGTTTTCCGTGCAAAATGATTTTAGTCATTACTAGTGGCAGTAGATTACTGTGTATTTATTGTACTCTCTAAAAGTGTATGGTGAATTGTATATATGAAGTTGGGATTATTAAATGATTTTATCCCTTTCATTTCTAGTACAATTTAAGTTTATAAGACTGGGTTGTGTTGCAATAACAACCGGTGAAGGCTCAAGATGGCACCTTCTTTTAAGTTTGGTTGCTGAAATGTTGATCGAAGATAGGCGAGACTGGGAAATAGGGATGTTCATTGGAGCAGAAAGGAATGCTGTTTTGAATTGCAGTGGAAGTCACCTGTTTGTTTCTATAATTACTAGCTTCTGGGTGAATTTTGGAATATTAAGAGAATTGTATTTTATGTGGCAAGGTTTAGGATTGAATGTGTTATTAAGAGACTTTGTTTTACTCATACAGATGATTTAGTTAGTACATTTTGTGCTTTTGGTACTGGTTTTGTTTTCACTGAGAAACTTAGAATCGTTGTCTTGTAGGAAGTATCTGAGATCCTTCCTCCATATGATCGACTCATCTTAATGGTATGTGAAGTTGCTTGAGTCTCCATATTTTCGGAGATTTTTTATTTGTTCATTATCTATTATGGTTGTCCATGACACTAGACATCAGTATATATATTAGTTTTTCACATACAATCATTTTATTGTAGGTAATTGATGCTCTTCCGGCAGAATTTGTGCTTGGCAAGAATGGTAAGCCTCCAAGAAAGGCTTTTATGGAAGCCATGCCATATACCCAGTCATTGTTGGCAAATGGTATGGCCGTTGGATATCATGCAGTAGCTGTGGCTCCAACCGTTACCATGCCTCGTTTGAAGGTTTGAGCCGTTGTGATTATGTGATATTACAAAAGCACAACATAACATCTATGGGATTCTTCTCGAAC
>NC_029789.2:272112-279332 GCF_000816755.2 Arachis ipaensis | reverse complement strand
GGCATTTTAGGCAATTGTTTCTGGAGCAATTGGTGGTTTCCTGGATGTGGCATTCAACTTTAATACCCAGGCTTATTTAGATGACAATCTTCTTGGTTAGTCATTGTCTAGTTGCAGCAACCATGACCATATCATTTATTTTTCTGTGAACTGGTACTGAGATTCACTTTTTTGTTGCAGCACAGTTCTTTAAGATTGGGTGGAAAATGGTCATGCATGGTGATGATACATGGCTAAAGTTGTTTCCTAGTTTTTTTGCGAGACATGATGGAGTTGGCAGTTTTTTTGTAAGTATTCCATGACATGTAAGCATAAAGACATGATTTGATTCCCCATAACGGGCCAGCACTCTTGTGTCCATCAGAAACACTTTAGGCCTTTTACTTTAAAAGAGTTCTGTTTTACCTCTTAGCTCCATTGGTGGACTGCATTAGTAAATTCTTACTTGTAGGGTACATGGTAGTGTTTGTTTACATAGTAGGTTCTTTCATTGGTCATAAGTTAATATAAGAATATTATTAATCCATTATTTTGCTTGGATTTCGTAATTCTTGTTGCCGCAGGTTAAAGATACTGTGCAAGTAGACCAAAATGTGTCTCGACATCTTGGTGAAGAGCTTAGCAGAGATGATTGGAACATTCTGGTTAGTAATTGTAACCACTTCATAATTTGGTCTTACCTAATGTTGTTGAATTGTGTTTTATTTTTCACCTGGCAAACTTGTACACCTCTTTCTGGTTAAAAAATTCTTCTCGACACCACCCCTGCCCCCCGAAATCTAGAGAAGCCATATGCTTTACTATTATTTCCTTATTTGCATTTCTTTTCCCGTCAATGGGGTAGCAGTTGTTTTCCTATGAACATTGGTTTTGGGTACCTTGTGCATATTTTTGAGTCTCTGATATGTGTTCATTGCCAACTGTGCAATTTTTATAGCATTTCGTGTGTGGTTTGGCATGTTTCTAAGTCCCTTCATTCATTCTGGAAGCTTGTTTCTATTCCCTTACTTATTTTTTAGTAAACTATTGAAATGGCAATAGTAATTTCAAATATACTTTCAGTATTTATTGAACTTTTTACAGTGGGGTTTTTGAAGATTATTAAAACATAAAGACAGTTTTTATTTTTATTTTTTTTTGGACTTTGATTGCATAGACATTTTCCCTTCATTTCCTTAAGCTATAATCGCTTATTATTAGCCCTGTTTATGGATCTCTTCTTGGAAATCTTGAATTTTCCATGTCAACTTTGCTGTTTATTGTTTTCTAACTTGTGTCAATTGCCAAGTATTATAACCAAAGTTGGACTTAAGGCATACTCTGATTAGTACTTCTTTTTATTAAATATGAGTTGATTCAATTCTACTTCTAAGTTAAAAGTATTTGATACCATTCTACTTTTTATATTTACTTCATACTCTATCTCACAGTTTGCTGGTTATCAACAATTTCTTTGATTTACTGATTTTAAAAGGCAGATATTAAATACCTAGCTCTAAATTGTTGGTTTAGTGAAAGTTTGAGACCTATTTTGTTCTATAAGGATTCTCTATAATTGTATAATGTGATTTTGCATTTTTCTTCGATATTTCTTATTTAGCTGTTCTAAATGACATGATGCTTTAATTTTTAATTTTATATGCGCATTTTACTGAGTTTGTTTTAGATTCTTCATTATCTAGGCTTGGATCATGTTGGACATATCGGTGGCCGCAGCAGGTATTGCCGCCAATTCATTCTATGCTCTATTAGCATAACCTCATTCAGTTTCTAAGCATCTTGGAATTACTTTTTCAGTGTGTTAATGGTTCCAAAACTTTCTGAAATGGATGACGTGGTGAAGATGATTCATACGAAGACCTCTCAAACTCTAGGAAAAGAGCAGGGACAGACACTTCTGGTTTGTCACTATTTTGCAGTTACTCTTTTAATTGTGGATTACAGAATTTGGGCTCATTTGTAAGGCTTTTAGCTTTCTAAATGCTGTAGCACAAATCAAATTAAAAATGGTTTTTAATAGGTACAAGAACAACAATTGCATTTGGTAAAATAATTTTTTAAAATAAAAAAAAAAAAACTATAATAGGCATAAATATATGGATAAATTTGGATATTTATTAATATATGAGGTTATATTAGACATTTTAATTTTGATAAGCACACGCAAACTTTGAAAAACACCTCTTTTAGGTGCTTTCAAAAGCACTCCAGACTTTTAAAAGCCGCAAATACAAGCACGTGATCTTTTTTATTTAATACACAAAACGAGATGGTTGTCCTTTTGAAAAGCACAAGCATCTCCCCAAAAAACTTTACTGAACCAAATCTTCATATGACCTGTGTACACCTAGCAGTGGGCTTGGAGCTAGCATGTGTAATTAGTATGAAGACAGGACTTATCCCGTTGGATTTTATCTATTTAAGCTTTTAAAGGAGTTATTTCATCATTTGATCCATATAGCCAACTCCATCTAATAGGATTAGGCTTTGTTGTTGTTGATGTAAGCTTTTAAAGGAGTAAAACGCTGGCTTGAGTTATGCTACAAGCATGCTTTAAGAACTAATTTAATTTACTGATAAATGGCCCTTGTCTTCGGTGTGAAAATTCTATGGTAATTTCGGGAAGACATTTGTATTCTGTTTTTGTACGTTTTGGTATCAATTGAATCTAGAATATTTTGGTTGACATTACTTTGCAGTTTGCATTATAGAACTTAAATGTATTAATCATTGCTTATTATAGATATGAAGTCCATTCATAAATAAAAATTTAATTAATGTCTGCTGGAAATTCTTACACAGGTTGTTGTCAGTGACCATGGAATGACTGAGACTGGTAATCATGGTGGTTCCACATATGAGGAGACAGACTCACTAGCTCTATTTATTGGCCTGAAAAACCATGCCTCTTACCATGCATTATCCAATCATGACACAGTATCTCAGGTAATGAAACTATACTTCTTGCTTATATGCTTTACCCTTGAGCTCTAACAGATATTGATAGTTTTCTTTCCTTCTCCTTGACTTGAATGTGCTGATGAAACCAATCCAAGCCATGAATGAATCTCTTCTATAGGCCAACTTCATGAATTATAACCCTTCCTATTAAAACATAATTTGTTATTTAACTACTATTCTTGTTGGCTTGTTTCCCATCTTTGAACCTAAACCACTACTACACCACTGTATCACTGACAATATAGTGAATAATCATTTAAGTTAACTAATCATCCTGTTAGGAAGTTGAATATATGAAATTCGTTATATTATTGTGCTGCAGGTTGATATTGCACCTACACTTGCTTTACTTTTTGGTGTGCCAATACCTAAAAACAATATTGGCGTTTTAATCTCCCAAATGATGGACTCTCTGACAGGTTAGTTCTGTTTATCCCTCTATAGCTGTCTGTCTGTTCATCACACACTGATAGGATGGTGGTAGAGAATTTTTTTGCCATCTGCCTTCATTGTCTATTCAAGCATAATATGTTTCATAACAGCAAAACTATCAATATTTATCGTTTTGTGTTTTCTCTTTTTGCTTCTCGGTGAACTAGATGAACAAAAGTTGAGGGCACTGCAGTTGAACTCATGGCAGTTATTCAGATTACTTCAAGCACAGTTGCCTGGTTTGTCTTGCAGAAATTTTCCCTGTGATGTCTTTGTTTCCGATGATGGACCCTCAGTTGGTGAATGCAAAGGTACTGACGAGAAATTGTTTTGTTGCTTGTATTTAAACGCCGCCACTCTTCATGATGCTTGGAAGGCTAAAGCAGCCACCGGGTATGCTGCAATTTTAATGTACCAAGTTTTTAATAAGATCCAGAACAAATATTTATTAACTATGTTTCTTAAAAAATATTCCATTTGTAATTTATCTTTTAGGTCTAGTCATGGAGAAGGCTACAGTGGCATTACTGCAGCATATAATGAGTTTTTGAGCAGAGCTCATGAGTGGCTATCGCGCAAAGCAACTGATGTACGCATAACCTTCTGATTTGAAACTTCTTGACCTTGATAAGCTGAAATAATGTTTTATATATAGCTAGTATTAAGGGATGCCATCATGTTGTATGATTTATGCCTTAGTGCTTCTCTAAAGTTTTCTTTCACTTTCTGTTCTCTATACGATATAATTTGTGCAGAAACCAGTGAGTTTACTTGTTCTTGGACTTTCTGCTTTGATCACATCATCCTTAATACTGCTGAGACTTGTATTCATCATCCACAAAGAAGTTCCTGCTGGGGGAATACAAGATGCTGGCAATAATATGAAGCAATGGAATTTGGATGAGGTTTTCATCTTGTTTAGCATCATCATCGTTGCAATGAGTATGGAATCGAGTTCCATGGTTGAAGAAGAGCATTATATTTGGCATTTTCTAACTGCTACCGTTATTTTGTTATTTCTTCGGAAATCAATAGCATCATTGAAACTTAATAAATCACATGATCATCTCAATTCAATAAAGGGACAAAATATATCAGGATGCTACCAAATGAGTTCATTATTGCTTATTCTTTTTTGTGGAAGAATTTTGAGGGGCTGGCATCAAGGTGGTGTGAATTGGACTTACCTTCCTGACATTTCAAAGTGGCTTGAACAGGCTGGCAATCATTATATAACAATGATTCGTCTAGCATCATGTGTCATGATAATCATTTTAGCTGCACTTGTATTGTACTTCATGCAGTCCAAAATGAAAGTTGTAATGGTGACTGGGTTGAGCTTGTTGGTGTCGGGGTTTTTGATATTGCAACATTTCTTGAAACATCCAGAACTCTCTGCAATAGACAACAAGGACACCACCTTATCGATACAAATATTTGATGCCATTCATGGAACCATCTCGGTTATAGTTGCATTGATTTTGCCATGGACTATGCCCATTAAGACTCCTGAAATGTCCTCGAGATGGAACTCCTATGTATGTGCTTCTGCTCCTGTTGAGACTCAGAGCATGGCAACAAATTTAGCGTTAAAAGATTGCTTGTACGTGGTGGGGTGCATGTACGTAACTTCCTGGTGTCTTCTGCAGTTGTTACTCCAACATCCCATGAATGCAATGCCGGTTTTCTTACTCTATGTTCAAGTTGTGGCCAGCATGCAAACTTTTTCTTCACGGCTACATCATAATCAGTGGGTTGAGGTTAGTTACAGGTTTTATGAATTAGTATTGGCTTTTAGGGTTAATATTTTGATGGTAGATTGAAGTTGGGCTCTAGAGTGCAGTGCTGTCATTGAAAATAATTACGCCGGATTATATAATCACGAGGTGAAGTTTTTGTGGAATATATGTCAAATATTGAGCTATCAATGTTCTCATCTTTGACTTGACTTTGTGCTAAGATTGAATGTTTGTAAAATATGAATTAGCTTTAGTTGATAACTTGATGTTTCAGAAAATAGATATGCATTTTTTATTTTAATTTTGCACAGTGAGATTTGAATGGGTTTGAAAATCGAAATCCAGTACTGATACTGTGCATTTCTTAGATTGCATTGCTGTACAGCATGGGAATGGCAGGACATTTTGCTCTTGGAAACAGCAACACGCTAGCTACCATTGATGTTGCCGGAGCTTTTATTGTGAAGTTTCCTCATCTTTTGTACTACTTTTCAAAGAGTGCATGATTTCCTGCACTGCATTTAATACACTAATGCTCCATGTGATATCCATTTTCTCATCAAGGTATTACTATTAATTTGCAGGGAATTTCAAGTCACTCAACCTTCCTTTCAGGTGTTCAAATGTTCTTGATTACTTATGCATCCCCAATGCTGTTCCTTCTTAGTATGGTTATGTACATCTCCATCAAGATGTCAATAAATCTTACAGTTACCAAGGAGGGAAATTCCGGAGAAATTCTCAAGAATCTTCTTGTATTTCCTTGTCTAGTTCCTCTGAGCATAAATTCTGTTCTCTTGACTTCATACACTATTGTCTTGCTGATGATGAGGAACCATTTATTTATATGGAGTGTCTTTTCTCCCAAGTGAGTATTCATTGAATCCTTGATGAATGGTTGAAATTTGAAACAGAGAGTATCGTTTCATAATTTGTTCCCTGATTTTTAACCATGAGTAATAACAAGGGATAATTTTGAGGTGGTAGTGGATGATGGGTTTATTTTGTGAATTGGTTTAAACTGGTTCACCAAATTTCAAACTGGTCTAAACTGGTGCTACATTGGCAATTGATATCCACATCAGCACTTTGTTAACGGTATTGAATAGACTGGTGGCAACAGAAGATCCAGCCTGATTCACTGTTAAAAATCTAAGAGACCAAATTGAGTAGTCAGTGAAAACTCAGGGACCAAAATTTTTAACATATCATTTTCTGATATTATGTTTATCTTATATTTCATTTAACTTTTGAAACTTATAGCATTAATTTGTGTTGTAGGTACCTTTATGTTTGTGCTGCAACGGCCTGTGTGTATATTGGGGTCTTCATTGTAGCTGCAACAGTGAGTCATACATATGTGGTGCTTTTTCATCTGAGAAAGAGCTTCCGCATAACTAGCAAGGAAAATGGTACGCGCGATTAGTATTGAACTGTAGAAAAGCAATTTTGACTCTTCTAACTGGATTAAGTAGTAGGTAAATATTGATTTATTTATTTATGTATTCTATTTTACATTTCCGCCTTCTGTTTTGGCTTTTGGGGGGACTTGGGTGACAAGGGACGGACATACTCTATTAGTCTCTGTTTTCATAACGGAATTGATTGAAATTTGTATGAAGGAATTGAAAACGGAAGATATGTTTTGTTTTTTATTTTTTATTTTTGAAAAAAGAAGTTAAATTTCTTTTTCGAATGTTCGTAAGACAACAAAAAGACATTTATTAATGACGGTCGAAAGTTGAGATGGAGAAACGAAACAAAATATTTGTATTCATTAACCATTTTCTTTTTTGGATAAGAAAAATAGAAATGCCGTTCAAGAGGATTACGGGAGAACAAAAGTGATAGGCTAAAAACTAAAAACAGTGAAAGGCTAGAAACGATTATTATGGGTGTTTACGAAGAGTAAGAGTAGTTACCAATGAGAGAGATTTTAGGAATGAATATATGAAATTAAGTCAGTAATTAAATCTGATTTACAAGTTAATTAACTAAACTTAGAAAGTGGATATATGAAATTAATATAATTGATTTTTAGATTATAAAGACTGATTAATATATAAGAATTATTGGCTAAATAGTATT
>NC_029789.2:248628-272076 GCF_000816755.2 Arachis ipaensis | reverse complement strand
TTTAATGTTGTCTTTAATGTTTTTTATTTGTGCCCATTATTTTTAGATGTTAATTTCATCTAACATGTTAAAGACAATAAAAAATATTCAGAAATAATTTTGACACATTAAAAATATTAAAAATAAAATTAAATGAATAAAAAATGTTAACAAAATTAAACAAAATTAAACAAAATCATAAATATTAAAAAGAACAAGTATATTTTATCTTTAGTTTGAAAATTTGACTAAAGATTGTTCTAAGGATATTGGTTGAGAGGATAAATAAATTTTTTTTAGTATTTTCACTAGATCGAATGCTTAAAAAATTTAAAAAGTTAGTCTTTGTTTTATATTTTTTATATAGAGATTATTTTTAACTTACTTTAATCTAATATTACTTCAAAATTAACCACTTTAAAACGTAGGTTTGAGACCCTCGATACTTGTATTTGCCGCGTAGTAGCAAACATTAGTACACTAATCCGGGAAAATAAGTGATAAGGTAAGAACAAATAAAATTAAGAAACTAATTTCTATGCCATAACAATATTTAAAATTTCTATATTATCGGTCAATAGATTGCAAGAAAAAGAAACAGTTGGTAATTGGTATGCATAACTGTTCAATTACTTCAATATAATAAATAGAGAAAAAAATGTTATTAATTCTAATAATTGCTAAACCATTTAGGTTGTATTTGTTTATAGAGATGGGACATTAAGACAGGGACACAGAAATATAAAATCGTGTTTGATAGATGAGACATAAACAAAGATATTGTGTCTAAAAATACTGAATTAGTGTATTTTGTGTCCATCTTAACAGAAAGGATATAGAAACACTAACAATGGACATAACTTATTTTTTATTTTTTTTTATTATTCTTGTTAATTTTTTATAATTATATTTTTTATTATTATATTTTTTTTCTCAAATTTTTTGGATGAAAAAAATGAACTAAATTAAATCTTTATAATTTATTCTAATTTATCACCAAATAGAATATAAAAACATAAAATTTTATATTTCTATTTTTTATGTCCTATTCTCAATATCTTGTCCAATTCTCAAAAAAACAAACACGGCCTTAGATGTAATTTAGTTTTTTTCCCTCATGAATTTAATTTCTAAAAAGGTGTATTTATTTAGATCCTCAAATTGGGGAGGCAGTCAAGGATAGAATACAAAGTCCAAGGGGTATATACACTGAATCACTGATGACTGATAGGCCCTGTAGAGTCAACCAGCGTTGACATCGTTTATTACCATAACAGTACACAACAACGCACCTATATAAACCAAGGCACATTTTCACTTTCCTACAAAGCAAACACGCCACATCAAATTACCAAAACACCCTTCTCCCACCAAATCTCTTCTTCGGACCCTAAATCCCCAAATTTCTGCAAACACTCACAAATTCCCAAACATGAACGCATTCCCTCCCCCTCCTCCTCCTCCTCCTCCGGGGGACTCCAATGCTGAAACCCTAATCGCTGCATGCACCGCCATGCTCTCCCACCGCCGCTTCTCCACCGCCCGCGACTTCGCCCTCCGCCTCCCACCCTCCCACCACACTGTCGCCCACCAAATCATCGCCATCTCCGACGTCCTCTCCGCCGCTCACAGCCGGGACTGGTACTCCCTCCTCCAGCTCAGCTCCTCCGACTTCGCCTGCGATCTCTCCCTCCCTCGGCAGCAGTTCAAGAAGCTTGCACTCCTCTTAGACACCAACACCAACACCTTCCCTCTCTCAGATGAAGCCCTCACGTGCCTCGCCGAGGCTTGGCACATTCTCGCTGACCCCCAAAGGCGCCAAATTTACGACCTCGAAATCGCGAGTGAACTGTTGCCGCAGCAGCAACCTCAGCCGCAGCAACCGCCAACACAGCAGCCCCAGCCACAGCAGCAGCCGCCGCTCATGTGGGGCACTTTCTGGACGGTGTGCCCGTACTGCTGGAAAATGTACTTGTACGAGAAGGCGTACGAGGATTGTGCTTTGAGGTGTGACGGTTGCCAGAAAGTGTTTCAGGGCGTGCCGGTGAAGCCTCCGGTAAGGGAGGAGACGGTGGTGGTTCAGGGGGAGAGGAGGGAGTATTATAAGTGCAACGCGAGTGTGCCATTGAGATACTACGAGGTTTTGGAGAAGCCGGAAAATAAGAACTTGAATGAAGAAAATTTTGTGTATATCTCTGATGATGATGAAGATAATGTTTTTGGAAAGGGTAATGATGTGGGGAATGATGGGATGGATCTTCAGGGGAATGTCAACAATGGAAGGGTGGATTTGCGTTGGAATAGCTATAATAATACTGGGAATAACAACAATGGGAAGGGGAGTATGAGAGTGAAGACTGTAGCAAAGAAGATGGTTGGGAACAGGATGATGAGGAAGCAGCAAGGAGTGTTTCTTGATGCTGATAATGATTTAGGTTTGAATATGGATGCAGGTGACGACAGTGGTGAATTGGAGTTTACACAAGGGGATGATGGTGATATCTTTGTTGGCGTTCGCTTTGGCGACTGATTATGCAAGGAAGAGAGGTAATTTGGCACCTTTGCCTTGTTTATTTATGCAGTTGTAGGAGCACTGTGTAGGCGGCAGCATATAGTGTTCTTTTATTGTTAGTTTTGTGCACAGCTTCTCGTAGGTTCCCAAAAGAAAAAATCTGAAAAGAGGAACTTAGTATAGTTTTTGACTAGGAGGCATTGCATTCGTGTATATGTTACCATTTTTGTAATGCCCCTTTCTGAAATTGAAATGAAAAAAAAAATACAAAAATCTAAAGCATTAGTCGCCTTGCTGATTATGGTCAGTATGTTCTTTGAATGAATTGGTTTTTCTGTATGTGCATTGTGCAAGACTACCTGATTTTTTGAAAGTAGGGGTACTTGATTTTTTCTCTCTTCTGGCTTGGTTGCAAAGGAGGTCTCTTATGAATTGAAACTGAGAGCTTCTACAAGATTCGGTTGGTTCTCTCTCCTTCATGTTTCTGGGAGCATTGTTGCTTACTATATATGTTCTAGGAATAGCAAGGACATGTATATGAGTAGTATCACTGAATTGAACTCACCTCATAAACTGTATTTACAGTGAGTTCCTTTCTTCTAGGTTAGTCAAACAAATTTGTTAAGCCAAATGTGTGTAGATTTAGTTCAACGGAATCCACATTCTTTTCACCATCTTTTATGTTTGATTCAGAATTTATATATTTTTTAGGTCTCGTTGATCTTTCATTTTAGTCACTTTACGTTATATGCTCTTGGGATATGTGTATTTTTTTCCGAGATTTTCTTCCAAGTATTATTGATTTGTAGTTCTTTGTTTGCCTGAAAATATCATCCTGCTGTATTCTTTCCCCTAGTATTTATTTTGATGGTGCAGTATGGCCTTAAGAACATTTGTTATTTGTGATTCAGAATTTTGTTGAGTCTGTTGTGTCTACTGAAATTTCCTTTTACCTAAGTCAATTTTTTAGGATACTAATTTAGTCAAGTCCTCTATTGTGCTTACTCAAAACTGATAAAGCTAAACATAAGTGTCAGATCTCTGCTAGTAAGCCTTTTGATTATGTAAATGATGGAGCACAGGGAAGAAATAGCTTTGTGTGACAGAATATAAATGAAAAGGGAATTACACTGCATTGTTATTCTCCTTATTTTAGTTTATTTTGGTAGATTCGTATTCTATTCTATTCTAATAAATCTATCGGCATCTTTTGAAATATATTGTATTAATTGGCATTAATTAAATGAATTTAATTATATCTCAATCAATAAAGGAAGATTCGAGAATTAGTGGAGTTATTTGGTAATTAATTCAACTTTGATTAAAAAAAAAAACGCATGAATGAGGAGGCAGCACAAGCACCCGCCTCCATCTCTGCCAGAGTGCCAGTATCATCTCGTGTCCGACCTAACACCGATACCTCAAATTTTTCCATATGTGCTTTATAATCCAGAGTTTATAGCAGTATACTGTTCTAAAATTTTTCTGTTGTATCTCACAATGTTTTTCAATTTTCATGCATGCTGTGACATCAAGCACCCTATAGTGCCAACAACACTAAGCCACAATAGAAGTTAAATCCAAACTATTATTGCCTTATTTCACTTGGACTAATAAACACACATTTTTTTTTTTTGAAAAAAATTTAAAAAAAAGGCAGGTAAATTAAAATGTATAGGATGAAGGCGGGTGCAAATCAAGTAATTTATGACCAGGATTTTGGAGTAAAGTTCGGAATCTGCTTCTTTAAAATGTTGATGTTATAATTAATCTCGGATTCGCTATAATTAGATGGAAGTTTTCCTTGCATAATTTATTTCTATATATAGCTTGCATTTGCAATCAACTCCTCCTGTTGCAACAAGGGTAGAAACCTCCAACCTTCATTGATTTGTGGCAATTGTATCTTACACCTTTCAGAATTAAGTCAGAATTATGGTACCGTTAACACAGGTGAGGTTTGTTTATTATCAAATTCGAAGTGTTATTTTCTTTGTTCTATTTTGGTAAAATATTTAGAAGAACATGGGCATGCAGCGAGTTCGAAATCACTATTACTCTGGAGCTCAAATTCTAAGGAGTTCTTCAATAACACCATATGATTACATATTCACAAAGCCAAGATCAAAGGCAGCGGACAAAAAACAAGCAGCTGTAAAACACAGTCAAGCAGAAAAGAGACGCAGGATGAGAATCAACACTCAATATGAGGCCCTCAAAAACCTCTTCCAAAATAAAACAAAAGTGTGTAGTACTTTATATATTATGCAAGGCACTTTTTGTTTACTCTTAACATAAGAGATTATAAATAATTTTACTTTTTCTGTCTCACGTTTCTATTATCAAAATTATTTACAAAAGATGTTGATGACAAAATTATTAATAATAAAAGAAAAATCAAACTCTTAAGTTGTCTACAAAAAAATATATTACTGACAAAATTATTTATTTTTTTGGACTTTTTTTTTAAACAAATAATTCTTTTGGGTACATCGAGTGAATTTTTGCCTTTCTCATAAATAATTTTTTCAGCTACATAATTTTGTGATAAGCTTGCTAACTATAGATTTTGTGTTATCAACTAACAGACGGACAAGGCATCATTATTGACAACTACTATTGAAATAGTTAAAAATTTGAGAAAAAATAGTATTCCACAGGAAGCTTCTAGTAGCTCAAAGAAGGAAATGAATAAGGTTACTAACCAGAAGAAAATGCAAGAAGCTTGTAGCCCAAGAAATGATGATGTGTTTCCTAGTTGGGAAGACAAGTGGAGTCTAAAACATGAAGAGGGTCTAATGAAGGCTACATTGAGTTGTGAGGATAAGCCAGGATTGATGTCAACAATAGCAAAGGCAATGGGGTCAGTGGAAGCCAAGGTTGTAAAGGCTGAGATGGTGAATGTTGGAGGAAGAACTAGGGTTGTGTTGTGGGTCAAAGATTCCAATGGTGATCGTAAAGGTGAAGAGATTCTCAAGAGGACACTCAGTACTCTCATGCAAAGGCCAGTCCCTAAAAAGAGGCGTTTTACTCAATAATTGTTGTGTGTTACTGTGTTATATAACCTTGACTTGGACTTCTAATGATGATAGATTATTTATTTACTCTCTCCATTCTAAAGATAAATAAATCACTTTCACTTTGTACCAAAACAAAGTTAAAGTGATTTACATTATAAAATGGCAAGAGTAAATGTCTATATATAGGGATTATAGTTGACAAGGGCTAATAAGTTTTCTAGGTTTAGAGAATAATTGACTCTAGGCCCATTGCTAAGATTAGGTAGGTTTGTCATGATGTTGTTACATATGCAAGTTCTAACCATGTTACTTTCTTAATTTGTAATATGAACTAGTCTATATAGACTGAGTATGCAAAATTGTTAATAATAAAAAAAAGAGAGTGCAACTATTAATCACCTACTCTTTCAATCTTCGTTAATTGTATTGAATAAGCATCTTAGATAGCCTTCACATAAAATAAAATTTAAAATAATAAATAAAGTCAGTGTAAGCAACAATATAACAGCATTTTCTTGATTGTTTGTTTTGTAAAATCGGTATATAGTTTTTTCTTAATTTTTATAAATCATTTGACAAGCAATTAGAGATTAGCATCTTCATTCTACAACTATTGGCGAAATAATGATTTTTTTTCTCTATACCAAAAATACAAGATAATTGCTTCTATATCAACTCAAACTCAATAAAACGTTTGAGCTGATGCATCTCTACTAGTTCTTTTCACATGTGTACTAGAACTTTTGTCTCGATGGTTAATAGTGACAAATCTTTTAAGGTCAAAAACCCTACTGCCACTATGATTTCTGTTTTTGTTAGCATACAAAACTGCTTTATTCTCTAACTCTGGGTCTTGCCGGTGCCTCCTATTAGCATCACTATCTACTAAGAATTCTGTAGATAAGTTATCATAGGAGTTAGATGAAAGTCCCTGGTTGTTATACCAATTGGATCCCACATCACCAAATATGTAATCTGAGAAGTCAGCAGAACTGGCTGAGTCCTTAATACTTGAAGTACTACAAGAACTTGCATCAGAAGAGCTGAAGAGAGAAGAACTTTCACTTGAAGAATCCATCCCATAGTGGAATCTCCATTCTTCTGGATATGCAAAGTCATTGCTTAAGGAATCATCAAGAACGCTCCAAGAAGGGTGCTTGCCATGCTTTTGTTGTAGGGAGCTCGAGTCGGCACTTGGAGCCGTGGTACTTGATCTCGTCTTAGAAGTAGAAGGAATGGCTTCCAAGTTCCTCCTCTTGAACTTTGGAGAGATTGTAGTGCTACTAACCAAACCTCGAGGTTTTGGAGAGTGCCTAAAGATTTTTAAAAAAAATCATAAAACAATGTTATTACGGAACATATCCAACAAAGAAATAATACATGGAACTCCACAGGTGTATTACCTTGCATAAAGAAGCATGTATGCCCTTTCTGCTAGGACTCTTGACAGTTCAACAGGTTCTACCTACATAGAAGCACACAAGCTATCCTCAGTTTACATGCAGAAACACAGCTCTCACATGAAGTATGCACATATTCGATACCATCAATGGAATATGAATTAATGCTATAACCTACAATTACGGGAAATATTGTTTCAATGGATCATGGAAATTTCCTGAAATGATTTTGGTACTTCTTTACATCTGAATTTGAAGAACAAAAGGCACAAGTAGCTTTACAACTGTATTCTAATAATATTCTATGATGCATTATATTAATGCTTCAAAAACAAGCTTTATCGGGTAGCATCTAGGAATTAACTCCTTTTCACTCATGACACAGTATATACCAAATATGTTAAATACTTCATACCAAAATACGTTATCTTTCCATAACATACTAAAAAATGAGGAGTAAGGACCAACCTCCTATCTATCTACCTATCATTCTAATATTGTATCATTGTGCATAAGAAAAGGGCATGATGTCACTAGAAAGACAGTATGAAAACCAAAAAATCAAATGATGCCATTTATATAATCTAACCAATTCAATAATGTAAAAGGAGGCATTCAAGCACAAGAAAGGTATGTCCATAAAAAAATATTGCACCTTACTGTCATTAGTCCTGAACCATTCTCCTTGAATATTCTTCACATAGCAAATATAGTGGCCCGAAAAAGCAGTATTCATGGTATCCAAATGGACAACCACTGCATAAAGGCTGTACAATGGAGATTTATCTTTCGTTCCACTCATATATGGTGTCATATTCAAGACTTCAGGGAACTGAACTGACTTATTTAACTTCTCAAAATTTCCAGACTGCCAAACCAGCAAGTGTAATATCCATGAGAATATATAATATGAAAATCAAATTACGATAGCAGAAAAGAATACAGAGAAAACATGTAAAACTTCAAAATTTAATATTGGAGATGTACCTGAAATCGTTTTAATACAATTGTAAGAATATTTGGTGCCTCCAATACTGTCAACTTCTTCTTGGCTTTCTCATAGGATTTACATCTGGAAAATGGGCAAAAATAAAAACCTTAGATTTACATAGTGTGAATGGAGCCTAAAGCAGAGTCTTTAATAAATTTGTCATCATATTTATGGGCAGAATTATGATTGTCATTAAATAACTTGTTCAATTAAATTACACTTGCAAAGCATGATCAATTTTGAAGAAAATCCAACAAAGTTCCTAAGATCATCAAATAAATTTGTCAAACAGAATAGTTCAGCCCATTCATGAAGTCCCATACACCCATCACATTCTTTACCTAGAAGTGTTTTGTGCAAACTTCTCATTTTTCCTCGTTGTAGTAACATTATATCTGAGAATCTATGGATTAAGAGAACATCAAAAGACTATTCATTTAAGTCACAATAAGTATGACGCCATAGATGATTCTCATTGTAAAATATTCATGTTCAATTTGGTTTACTGCCAATAAAGCCTGAAAGTATAACCTTTCACCAGGTTTATGTCACCACGCACCATTCATTTATTACTTATGAACCCTCATGCAGCTTTATATAAAATGAATTATACTAGTAAGGGGCAAGAAAGGTTTTGAAACATTACAACAACTGAAGCATAATAAAAGCCTAAATAGATGTAATGGTTGGGAATAAATTAACATACCTGCTGCAATTATACTTATTGTCTTTATCCAAAATTTCAGGTGCTGTAAATTGTCGTAGAGCATCCTCCAAAGTTCCAATATCTCCATCGATCTCAACAGTCAGATCCATCATTCTCTCATACCTCTCAGATTTCCCCAGGCACCTTAAGCACTTTATCTGCAAGTGAAAGCCAAAAGATTATATTACAAAATATTACATAGGTTAAATAATCTCCCTCAACAAAGGTGGAAAACATAAACTAAACTAAACTGTCAAATTGAAAACAACCTTAGATCGTAGATAACCTCCAAAAGTATACCCAATAAGAGTTGTTTCTTCTGCCAAAGGACTTGAAATGCCAGCTTCCTTAAGGCAAATTGCTTGCATTGTATCAACTGCACACCTATCAGTTGAGAATTTTATCGTGTTTATCAACTTGATATACAAAAGTGACAACTACTTTTTTTAGTATGAGAATCTGAGAAAGCATCGGCTAAGAATCAGTTTCAGCAATCATTTGGCTCACCTCAAAAATTCATGGGCATCTTCCTCCCTTCCATGTCCAAAATGGCTACCAATCTTGTGTATTTTAGATAATATCCCTATTGGAGAAAGTGGAGAGTTCCCTTCCTTTGCCTTCTGAATCAAATACTCAAACTCGCAGATAAAACACCATCCCTTCTTCTGACCTAGTGAAATAGTGTAACAATTCAATAAACTAAAAGCTCATAATAATTGAACAAGTTGAATAATAAAGTTATTATTGAGAGGAACTTGCATTTTTTTGTATGGAAGCCTTGAAAAAGATAAGAAGTTAGAGGTCGAGTATATGCCAGGCATTGGAGCACTGCATTAGCATAACAGCTGCAGGAGATTTATTCAAAATGCATTAGCAACAAGGCAAACACTTCTAAACAAAGAGAGAAAAAATTTCCAACACAAACAAGTAGTGGATTTATACCCCTTTAACTACCAAAACACAATTAAAACCAGCACTGAATCCTAGTAAAAATGTTTAGCCAGCTAACACTTTGATCATATTCTCTCAAAAAGACCTACTCAAATTGTAATTTTCTTTTAGCACAAGTATCATACTCCAATTTGCTTCTCTACCCATGCTCCATGAGGACATTTAGGGGGAAAAGAAGAAAATCTAGAAACATAAGATCTTGTTGAAAGTCAGCATGTAGTTGGTGTTAGTATAATAGTAGCTTTGTATTTATGATAGTAGTTGATAGCTATATGTATATATACACCCTTTTAGATGAAATCATATAACATGAGCTCTTTCATTATGCATTAATGTGGTATCTAGATCCTAAAGAGAAAACTCATTGTGCACCAAGAGAATCCAATATCCTCTTGGGAAAATTTTTTTTCCAGAACCATGTGTCCTTCCAGCCATTAGAACATTTCCTGACGTGTTCTTCTCTTTGGCAGCCCAAGACATTCTGGCTGCTGTCAATCACCGTTAGAACAGTTCTAGCGCCGCCACTGTGTGCCATCGAGCAATCCGACCAACAATCACATGGTTATCTTTGCCTTATTCTGCAGCGTCCAACCCTGTCAACAGAAGCACCTCTAACAAGCCACATCACCACATGCCTCTTTTCTTTGACGTACAAATTCTCTCAGTGACTTCCTCCAGCACCTAAAGGTGCATCCGCCGTCAATTGCAATGCCGTGCTCGCCTAGTAATCCTCTTTCCAGAATTGATTGTGTTTTTCTCATTCAACCATTTTTCATCTGTAGCTGTATCATTTCCTGTTTTCGCACCAGGACGTGTTCTTCCTTTCTATTGCTTACTATTTCTTTGTTTTCTTTCTGGTCTCGATGGCTACTGCTACTTCTGCTATTGATGCCGGTGCTAGTGGTTCCAAGAATGAAAACCCTACTTTCACTAGTTATGTTAGTGTACCTATTACCATTGACAAACTTGATGGAAATAATTATGATTCTTGGACCTCTGATATCAAGTGTGTGGCTAACTAGCTAGGATTATGCAAAACATCTCACCAAAAAGGCTGAAGAAATTACTGTCAATGACTGTCAGAAGTGGATTAAGATTGATTCCCAACTTTGTAGCCTTATCAAGAACACAATCCATTCTTCAATTAAACAGATTTTTCCTGCACATGCACTTGTGAAGCTATTTGGACACAGGCAAAGGCACTTTACATTAATGATACATAATGATTTTATGGGAATTGTCAAAACCTCATGCGTGTTGTTGCCCCTTGACAGATTGATGGTCCTATGTTTGCAAATTTAGGATAGATTCATGGTGCTCTCCATGTCAAAGTCATTGGAATGCCATGCTTCACACCCTAAAATATGTCAAATGAGCACCAAGCGAAGGGCTTCTTTACAAGGATAAGGGTCATACAAAGATTTGTGATGTCGATTGGGCAGGGTGTCCAATAGATACAATTCCACCTCCTACTACTGTGTTTATATGTGGCAATCTTATTTCTTGAAAAAGTAAGAAAAGCAAGAAGTGGTTACACAATCTAAGAGCTGAAGCAGAATATCGTGCTGTGGGATTAACTTAACTAATGTGGTTGAAGCAACTTCTTGAAGAACTCCAATTTGGGAAAATAGAGTCTATGACTCTTGTATGTGACAATCAAGCAGCTTTGCATATTGCCTCTAATCCAGTTTTTCAGAGAAGACTAAACACATTGAGATTTATGTCATTTTACTAGAGACAAAAGGACCTATTGAAGGTATCACCACTTGCTTCCTCAGTTCAAATGACCAATTGGCAAAAATCTTAACTAAGGCTTCAAGAGGCCCCAGAATAAGTTATTTATGTAACAAGCTTGGTACATATGACCGATATACTCAAGCTTGCAGGGGAGTGCTGAAAGTCAGCATGAGTTAGTAGCTTTTTATTTATGATAGTAGTTGATAGCTATATGTATACATACACCCTTTTTAGATGAAATTTATATAATACATGAGCTCTTTCTCTCATTTCTTATGCATTAACAAATGTCAACCAAAATTACAAAAATATCAGACTTTTCTCCCTCCCTTTATCCAACCAGTCACCACAATATTTTCTTAGCATATAACATAACATACTAATCAATGTAAAGGAGAAGATCTCTACAATACCTGTTACCGCAGTTTGTGAGGCCAAAGGGGAATAGTTTCACCTTGTCATAGCAGTAAAGTTCCGAAAATAATTCATAAGGAAAGGCCACCTGCCAAAAACATACAATTTGAACATAAACACAGACAAAGTTAGTAATGATAAAAACCTTAGTAATAGTTACGTTCTGAAGAACTGAGCCAACACATATTCCCAACCTCATTTTCAACAGATACGAGATCAGATCTTGACTCTTTTGAGCCTCTAAACTGCTGGACAACCTTCTGCATTGATGTTTTTAAACCATTACGAACATTTAGTGGAAGATTAGGTATAGCACTTTTGGCAGGCAGTGTGTGATAATTATCACTTTTGGAAGACTTGGAATGTGATGCCAAATCACCCTTGGTAGTTGAGGATAGTAGATCAGCAGAACTAGATGATGATTTTCGTGCTTCTTTGTGCTTGGACAAATGTGATTCTTCTACCAAATCATGATCAGCTACAAAATCTGTACTACAACTATTCAAGGAAGACACGTTTCTGCACTTAGTATCTGCTACTGATTTTTCAATTGTAGCAACTCTTCTCCGGTGTTCATGGCCACTAGAATTTGACACCACATCACGGTATACATCAGACCTAGTTTTGGAGGGCTTTGACTTAGAGACATTCTCACCAGCACTATTACTAGAATTTGTCTTGCTTCTTTTACTTGAACCAGAATCCTTAACTTCTGTATTTACAGAATTTTTAGACTCTACCGGCAATGTAGGGGTTGACACACTCTCATTGATATGAGAAGAAGAAACACATGTATCCTCGGTGGTACTGTTGCCAACAGGTTTTGCCAATCTGATGCGAGAAGCACCATCAAAAGACTCCCTTGCAGAAACAGAAGGATTAGCACCGGAATATGAGTGACGGGCAGATGCTATACCAGCATGTGTTCCTTTCATTTCTGCAAAGAATCTAACTAGATCATATACCATACATGATGCACAAAATAACATGTCGCACCTTCCAATTAAATCATTACCATGAATACCGGAATGTGTTTCCGATTCTGAATCTGATACTGCTGCCCTGTGAGAAACAGGTTCCTCATTCAGCTGCACGGTGGCAACCGGAGGACAGCATTCATCCTTGTGACCGTGCCTCCAGTGAATAATTTGACACTTACCCGAGCTACAAGAAAGCATGCGTGTCAAAACCACAAATGACAAATGGAAAACAATTAACAAGCTTGGTAACGTACCAACAAGTGGTTTGAAGAACTAAAATTGATTGAATTTTTCTTCTTCATGATATTTATAAACAAAGAGTAGCTTAATTTATTTAAAAAGAAAAAAAAAATAGTTTCGCGTGTTTATGACGTGTCACTGAGAAAAGGAATGAACTATGTCCACAAACCATTGTCAAAATCACAAGCTACAAGTTTCAGCAAAGATTGGACAAGAACAATGTTCTCCCCACAAAAAATGACACTTTCTAAGTGTGCAAGCTAAGAAGAAAAACGAAAAAAACGAACCAGTATCTAACAGACTTGCACTGAGCGCAGCGCATGGTAGTGGGAGTGTAACACACCACACACTGGTGCCACCTCGAGTTGGGCACCGACACCGGAACCGGAATCGACGTGGCAGTGGTGGTGGAGGAGGAGGAGGAGTAATAATCAGTTGAAGCAGCGACCATGTCAGCAATTGCTGCATCCTCCACCAACCTCGCGATCTCCTCCTTCTTCGCCTCCGCATTCCTCCATGCCTGCCTAATCAAAACAAAACCTAACAGCAATACCGCATACACGACTCCCTGAAACCCTAGGATTCCCGCCACCACCATCTCTCTCTCTGTATTTCTTCTTATCCTGCACCAAGGACAATCCCGGAACACAGCATCCAAACGATTGCGACGGTTTTGTTTCGCATAGATGGGTTGCCAGGGCGTGGAAGGGATCAGTAACGCGGCAAGTGTCGGCGGCGGAAAAGAGGAGGTACCGGGAAGGGCAAAATGGTAAAGTTGAGTTGGTGAGCTGGAGAGAGAATGAGCATCTCGGATTGTGCGGTGTCTGTGTCGTGTGTGTGTGGGTTTTGTGCCCCCCTTTTTTTGTTGTTTTTGCAGGGCTCTGAAATCGATTCTCCTTTCTTTCTTTTTTTTGAGAGTGCAATGCGGATGTGGAATCGGAGAATGTAGGAGAACGCGATCTCGTTTGTCGTTTGTCCTCTCTTCCGGTACTTGCCGTTTCTTCACCTTTTTCTACTTCTTTCCATCCTTCCCCTTCTCTCTCTACTATACCATCTTATTACTTTGTTAAAAAATGATTTTTTCCAATATTATTTAGAAATTATTAATTATTATATTTGATGGTAAATATTCTAAATTTTTTTTTTCAAAAGGAAAAATACTTAAATGCCAAATTTAATTTTTACAGCCTGTATAAGAATAGTTTATACTGGTAATAGCTAGAATATGTTGTTGAGTATTTTAGTGTCTATTTTAGTTCTCTATTGTAATAACTCATTTTAATGTGTTGAATGAGTTTTTTTATTTTTCTTAAAAGGGGAAATTTGTAAAACCGATTTTAATTGATGATATGTAATTATTGTTTTGAATGTGAAAATTTTGAATGCATATAAATGATGATGTTTATCATGTTACTATTACTGTGTGAGTTGTAGTCGTTTACGCATCTGAATGGAAGTTAACATAATAATTGTTGAGTTGAAGGGGGAATTGGATGATAGCTAAAGAAGGTGGAACCTTATTGTACGTTGTGATAGGAATGGTATGGTGGAATCTCACATCACTGCTTATTTTAATTTGCAATAACAGCACGCTCGGAATTAGATAATAATGTTAGCTTTGGCAATTGGCATATGGTGTTTCTTAATGCTAATGAGTGTGTTACAACAACTGGCTCTTTCTCGAATGAGTAAGAATCATTGAACCAATTTCTTTGGTTTTGTTTAGGTGGTTGCTACTTGTTAATAATTGAAAAGGAGAAATATGTTATCATAAAGTACGTAACGTTTCAATCAATAGTACCATTGGGGAAACGTACAGTTTTGTACAATTACCCCTTCCCTTTTTTATTCAAATCCATCGCTATGTTTCTTTGCCTATTTTACCTCTTACTGTACAAAATAATATCAATAGTAAACAGCTTTATCTGAATGAATGTGATAAACTAATAATTAACATGTATATTTTTTTCATCCAATGAAATAAATAGTTGGCATGGTGATAAAAAGAGAAGTGCTGAACACGTGTAGATTCGTTGCCACCTCTCTGAATTTTGCAGATTAGATTAGATTCCTGCTCGCATGGTTATATACTCTTCTCTTGTCTTTACTCTTTACTTTTGGAAAAAATATTGGGAAATTAATAATTTTAGTGAACAAATAGAAAATTAGTTAACATTAACGTAAATGTAAATAAAAATATTAGTCCGTTACTATTTTTTTATTTTTTGTAATAGAAAATAGAAATAGATTTATATGAAAATTTATTCAATATTTAAAAGTAACTCATTTATTTTAGAAATTTATATGTAGTTATTTTTATTTAAAGTTATTAACGAAAAATCGTTAGATAATTTGATATATTTGACTAAATTGTTATATAATGATTGTAAATTATTTTCAACCAGAATTATACATGAGTGTTTAACTAATTTGATAGTACATAGTTTAATGTAAGATGAATGCTATGGTGTCTAACTTACTAAAAAAAACAAAAAAATAATATTTAATAAATTTTAAATATTTTATTTTTACTTTATATATTTTATTTTTCATTTATAAAAATAAATTAGACAATTTAGACACAACAATAAAAGACATCATAAAATCTACCGTAATGTAATTTCATAACAATGATTTTTGTTACTAGCTTGAACATTATTTTGCATATTCAGTTATTCATGGAAGTTTCAGAGGGTGAAAATATAAATTTGATTTTGGAGGCCATTTAATTGAACCCAAGGAGTAGGTGAGTGCCATAGCCCGTGCTTTGTTGTGAGCCTTTAGATTACAGTTGCAGTATTTGGGCCAAGCCTTCTTAATATCTGCAATACGTTCAAAGTTAAGACACTGTGTTTTGGGCCATATATTGCTTCGGGCACGACTTAAAAGTTACATTTTGAAGGATGCTGTATCAGTATCATGCATGCACCATTTATGTATATCTCTTTTGTATATTTGTTGTATTTTTTGCGATTGATAAAAAAATAAGATATCCGGTGCTAAAAGATCACTACATATGAGTACACTTCATGGTGAACTGAGTGAATGACACGTGGCTGCTAGCTTTTGTTGCTTATGTCAGACAACAGACATGTCCAGTAGTGTGTCAAAATGCTACAGTTGAATTCGTCTTTTGTATTCTTGTAGGATAATTAGTCATGATGTTATTTTTTTTTATTTCAGTGGATTAGACAACCTTAATTTTAGGTATTCTAATGGATTTGAGAACTCTCAATTCTAGATATAAAATATATCTATACATTTCTCGTACATTTATCACATTTTCTCCTTGATTGCAACCGATAGGGTTTAAATTTGCGACCTTTGAGGTGAGGAATGGGAGATATGTCATGTGAGCTAAAGCTAATTAGACCTAGTAAACAGAAAATCTTTTTTGGACTTTTGGGTTTGTGCTAATGAACATTTTTGTTGTTAATATTTTTTGTAGGTTGTTTGTTTGGGTGATTTCTTTGTGATATTCAAGTTGTTTTTGGTAGACATGTGATATTCAAGTTGTTTTTGGTAGACATGTGATATTCAAGCTGTTCTTGTGAGTTATACAAGTTTGTTAAGTTCTTTTGTTCAATGATAATATCATAAACCTTTAAAAAAAGAACTTTGTTAAGCCCTGAGCCCAAATAACATGTTATTATATTTTATCTCACTTTATCCCTAATATTTGGATTTCTTCCATTTGAAAACAATTTTGGTGTGCTACTAGGATAATGTAGTGATTTATTCCAAATAATAATGTTTGTGAGTAGTTACAATTTTCTTTTACAAACACATTGGTACAGAGGCATAGAGCACATCTCCATCGAATCTTTTGAAGATTCTGTTATTATTTTTTTTTTTTTTTGAAAGACAAACAAGCTCAACACACTCAGTGGAGCATACAACAGTAAGAAACAAATAAACAAAGCAACTCCTATGTCATCTCCGACATAACCATCAACAACATAAGTTAGTTTTACACCATTTTCTCGAACTACAGAGTAATCTAGCAATGCAATCCACCATGACCGTTGTCTTATTCTGAAAAATGAGTTCATTTCTACACAGCCAGATGTTCCATATAACTGAGAAGAAGCCCACTAATCATGTTTTACGCTCGTATTTCTTCATAGGAATCGTCTTCCAGCTCTCAAAGAGTTCTCTTATGGACCCCGGAATACACCATGCCCGACCCACATGAGCGAACCACGTACACCAGACCTGCCACGCAAACTCACACGTAACAAACAAGTGTTGTACAGATTCAACTTCCTTGTTACACATCACACAAGCATTATCGTTCTGGGGAATGATGCCGAACCTACTCAACTGCTTCTTTGTATTAACTCGACCTACTAGCACAAACAAATAAACAGCTCAACTCTAGGTGGCACCAGTCCTTTCCAAATTCCATTTGTGAACTTGTAGCTAAGGATATCATCTGTCATCGTCTGTTCCTGCAAAACCTGCACAAATGAGTTAGTAGTATAAACACATTTCTTGTCAAACTTCCACACCACTCTATCTTGTACATGTGCTATCAATCTCACAGCATGCAAGATATCGAGCATTTGATTCAGATTGTCTATCTCCCATTGGCGGAGTTCCCTCCTCCATTGAAAGTTCCACACCCACTTTATCCCATCCCAAAACCCACAGTCCCCAATTACGGATCCTTTGTTATTTGAAATCAAGAAAAGCCTCGGAAATGAGTCTTTCAACTTCCCCGACTGTAACTATATATCCTCCCAAAATCTGGTTGATCTACCATCACCAACTTCCATAGCAAGTCCATCAATCATCTTTTGTCTGACAGTTTGTTCTTTTATTTGCAAGTTACATATATCTTTCCACGGGCCCCCTTTTGTTGGTAATACTTGAGTAGACAATAACTTGTTAAGATTCAGATTATTGCACGAGCACACTATCTTCTTCCATAGTAGACAGTCTTCCTTAGAAAATCTCCACCACCACTTGAACAATAAGGCAGTGTTCCTGATCAACGCATCTCCCACACCTAGACCTCCTAGTTTCTTCGGTGCCTGTATCATTTCTCACTTTACAAGAACCAATCCAGATTTTCCATCCTCTTTCCCCCAAAAGAACCTCCGCTGTAGTGAGATTAATTTTTTTGCCACCTTAGCTGGCATTTTATAGATGCTGAGATAAAAAATTGGTAGACTATTAATGACTGACTTTATGAGGACCAACTTTTCTGCTTTACTGGGGACTTTTGCTTTCCACAGACTAAATTTTTCTTTCATCTTGTTTATTACCGGCTTACATGTTTTTACCAGTCTTGGGTTTGCTCCAAGATTAATACCCAAGTACCTCATCGATAAAGTTATCGTCCAGCACTCCAATACTTGTTTAAGTGAATGAGTAAGTTAATAACCTAATCAATTCAAACTAATTTTTTATTAATGTATTATAAAACTTGTAAAATTATATGCATTGATTATATATCAGATCAGTCACAAATATTAAGCAAGTCAATCAAGTAGATCAGAGTCCGTTTGTCAACTCATTGCCCCAACCATTTGGCCTTATATTACCCCCATCGTATCTGCCACCAAGTAACTTCCATCTCTATAATATTAGGGATCATCCATCATAGTCCATATCATACCTGTATATGACTTTATCTTGTTACCTTCCAATTTATTAAGAATAGACAAGCAAATTGTGGCCAATAAATCAATAACCCAATTCATTGCACATTCGCACTAACGCAATTAACAATCTGTATGTGCCCCTTTCTTAAATTAAAGCTGATGGATGGTTAGTGGCCCAAATTGTACAAATAAATTAGGGGGTATGAAGGACCTATATATATGTTCATGTCAATAATTGACTAGAATTAAATCAGGAAACTTCCAACAACATATTTGCATGTTCTTCTTAGGCAAATCACTCTATATACCTTAGTTGTTAGGAGTTGAAAAAAAAAATCATTTATGTTATTATGCCTTTAATTTAACTGTTTGAAATAAAACAATAAATTATATGATTAAACTGAATTGCATAGTTTAAAATTTCTAAACAAATATATTAAAATTCTTTATTTTGACCATTTTGTCGGACATAATTTACTTACACACTCAATTAAGGATTTTTGAAAGGTATTTTTATTTGCTATATTAAATTTTTACATTAAATTATAATTATTCTTATTAAAAAAAGAAAAATATTAGGAAATCAATATTTTTATCAATATTAATAAAAAATTTATACTAACACTTTATTGGTCGATAACTTTTATCAATCTCCCCGATCTACTCAGAACATGCGTTTTGTGACTTGCACTCTATCCGACTTGTATGATAAGTAAGACTTTGTTAAGCATTACCTTATATGCTATTCATAGTTCAGTCCCCACTACAACATGGAATAATTTTTCAAATATTAAGAAAGAAAATTTCCATTACCACAAATAGAAAGACATTGGAGTAATGGCTAAATTATTATCTGCTTTTATAAATACTTCACTTCATCAAATTATATTTTTCAAGTCCAATTCACTTAAATCTACTTAAACTCTTATTAATTTAAATATTAGAGTCCTCTGCAGGTATTACCCAACATCATATAAACAAGAATATCGAACAACTTTACTATTCGGCAAATGAGTCAAAACTTTCACTCAAAAGAGTTGGGACTTCACGCCAAAACTCATATATCACGTTGATTTTAGGTATTAACTCGGACAAGTAGATTTTCTTTTAGATACTAGATGCGAAAATCAACAATTTTTTTTTTCAATGTGACAACAAAAACATAAGACAACAGAAGATTTCCTCCATACATCAGAGGGTAGAATTTTGGACAATCGTCTCAAACTCAACCAGGTTGCTCTATCTCTAATAATGAGCTCATGAACTGTACTCTCGTTCTCAGTTATTCACGGAATCCACCTTTAGAATGAACCCAATCGATCGGGAAAAATTGTCATATATACTCCTAATTAATTAAAGCATAATACGTGTTTTACAAACATTCGTAATCATTTATTTATTCTTAATTCTTTATAATATCTTTTTAATAAATATCTTTTTTAATATTAAAATTAAAAATAAAAAATACAAATTCTTATAAAACACTAATTAAGTGTGCTATGCAATAATCTCTCCCCCTATTACTGGAGTACTCATGGTACAATTATTTGTGTCAGAATTTTCATTCTGCAAATAGTCCTATGCATGCCATAACAGGAGAAGCTGAAAATCGTTATTTGTTTGCATGGATCGGACTACTTTCAAGTTCATCATTTTATAATCATTTCACTGTATATTTTTATGAATCTTATATCATTCAATATATATATATATATATATAGCCAATGAGTAATAGCTCAAATGGCATAGTCTCCCCATACTCAATTAAGAGGTTGCGGGTTCGAGTCTCATGAAAATTAAAAAAAAAAATATATATATATATATAACATGTAAAATTTCACAGCCATTTAGTTGCTAATAACTAATATGATTATCAACTATATTATATACAACAACAACAACAAAGTCTGGTCCTACTAGGAGAGGTCAGTTACATGAATCAAACGACGTCATTAAACTCTGTTATGTATCATGTTTACAGAGAGATCCTTTATATGTAGATCTCGTTTGACCACCTCATGAATGGTCTTCTTAGATCTTTCTCTGCCTTTCACCCCTTGTCCATCTTCCATCTCATCCACCCTCCTGACCGGGTGTTCTGTCGGTCTTCTTCTCACATGTCCAAATCACCTGAGACTCGATTCTACCATCTTTTTCACAATGGGTGCTACTCCAACTCTCTCACTTGTATCTTCGTTCCTTATTTTATCAAATCGAGTATGACCACTCATCCATCTCAACATCTCCATCTCTGTCATACTTAGCTTATGTTTGTGCTCCCCTTTGACTGCCCAACACTCCGTACTATAAAGCATAGCAGGTCTTATAGCAGTGCGATAGAATTTACCTTTAAGTTTTAAAGATACTTTTTTGTCACATATAAAACCATATGCACTCCGCCATTTTGACCAACCTGTTTGGATCCTATGATTTACATCATGTTCAATCTCTCTATTATCCTGTATGATGCACCCAAGATACTTAAAATTTTTAACTTTTTGTAGGGTGTTTTCTCCAATCTTCACCTCTATATTAGGGTTTTCCCTTCTCAGACCGAACTTATATTCCATATATTCCGTCTTGCTACGGCTTATGCCCAGACCATGCACTTCTAGAGCTTCTCTCCATAAGTCCAACTTCTTATTTAGGTCTTCCCTTGACCCTCCCATAAGGACGATATCATCGACAAAAAGCATGTACCATGGCACAGGCTCTTGGATGTGCTCTGTGAGGACTTCCAAGACTAATGTGATAAGCTATGCACTTAAGGATGATCATTGGTGTAATCCTATACCAATGAAAAATTCCTCTGTCACACCACATTGAATCTTCACACTAGTTGTGGCCCATTATACATGTCTTTAATTGCACGAATATATGCAATCATTACTCTCTTCTTTTCTAAAATCTTTCATAAGACCTCCCTTAACACCCTATCGTACGCTTTTCCAAATCAATAAACACCATATGTAGATCCCTTTTATTACTACGATACATCTCCATCATCCTTCTTAACAGGTATATCGTTTCGGTGGTGGATCTGCCTGGCATAAATAATAATTGATTTTGTCAACCTCTATTATTTGTGTCTCTTTTCTCAACCTCCTTTCTATCACCATTTCCCATAACTTTATGGTATGATTCATGAGTTTGATTCCTCTATTGTTTCCACAATTTTGTATATCCCCTTTATTCTTGTAGATAGGTATCAAGGTGCTCTTTCTCCACTCATCAGGCATCTTCTTTTACCTTAAAATCTCATTAAAAAGCTTGGTTAACCAATTGATGTCATTTCCTCTAAGACCCTTCCAAACCTCAATCGGGATATTATCAGGTCCAAACTTCAATTGGGATATTATCAACTATATTATATATAATAAAAAAATCAGCTACTAAATTAATGATTTGTATAAAATATATATTGAAATATAAAATACACATATAAAATTAGTTAAATAATATATGTGTTTATATACAAATAATATTTTGGTATGATTATTGTGTTTGCAAGACTCTTAAGTTAAATGGATGATCAATTCAAACATTTTTGCTAATCTGGTTACTTATACATGAATAAATATTATACAAAACTTCTCTACACCAAAAATATGTAAAAAATTAACTTGTTATCATTTAATAGTGAAGGAAAGTAGAGAGTGAAACAATCAAAGACGTCGCTTTGGCCGAGTGGTTAAGGCGTGTGCCTGCTAAGTACATGGGGTTTCCCCGCGAGAGTTCGAATCTCTCAGGCGACGGTGTTTTTATGTTCCTTAAAATGGTTGCACACACGAACCTTCCAAAGTGGAGCCCACTGAACTTAGCAGTGAGACCTGGTTACTACTTTCTGGGGGAGGTTGAGTTCCCAACTTTTGTAATCAACTCCTTTATGCCTTCACCAGGTACCACCTCTTTAATCATTCAATAAAACGTGCTTTATTATTTAGTATACAACTTTTCTCATAATAATGCTCCAAATGGTTGGTTTCAGATTTTTTTATGTTCATTTTAATCATATTTTAAAAGATTTATTTAGTAACCACTATGATTTTTGTGTTTGTGGTTAGATTACACGATGTTGCAAATTTAATTTCAACTTAATTAATAACAATTTAACGACGACAATAAAATGATAAAATAAACAGTAGTGTTGAAGTAATAGTTAATAGTCAATCTCGCATCTAATACGCAGTTGAATGAATTTTTATTTTAACAAATTAGTGATAATTTTATTTCTTCTCTTTCTTTCTCTTTTTTTTTTTAAATTTATTTTTATTACTAAATTAAGTCATAAACAAAAACATATTTTTGTTTTCTCTTTTGGAATCAGCTATGAATAACAAACATAAATTATTATACATTTTAGAGACACTTTTTCGAAGTAGATCTCATCATCATATATGTATATATACCTTTGGTATTCCTTTCTGCAAAATTATATTAATAATTAAAGTACTTGTGATATTATGAGTTTGGTTAAGTAACGTTTCTAAGGGAAAATAATTGTTAATTTTGTATTCAATAAATACATTAGAAACTCGTAATTCTCGGTTGAAAGATTTAAAAATTTTGGTTCTCAAGAAATTTAGTATTCCGTAGGTTTCGTTAACCTGAAGGTCAAACCAAACAATAAACAGAGCTCATTATATCATATGAAAAAAAAAAAACAAATGATGATAAGGTTGCCACTTTGACCTTACAAAAATTGAATGCATTTGGTCATCATATATAAGCAATCCAATTTTAATTGATCAAGTAGTCAACTCATTTATAATCAACTCACTTGTATATTTAAGTAAAAGTTAGAGATTCGAATTTTATTTTTTATATAGTAAACTAACAACTATTAATCAACTACAAATTCGTAAATAAAACTCAAATTTTATAACAAATGAGGTTTAGTTTAAATAAA
>NC_029789.2:244277-248093 GCF_000816755.2 Arachis ipaensis | reverse complement strand
TACTAAAATAATTTTTTAAAAAATTACAATTTAATTTTAAAAATTATATCAAATATTAATACTATACATTTTTATAAATTAAAAATATAAAAAAAAATAATTTATGAACCTATCTAAACCGATCCTAAGTCTTGGTTGCTGAGTTAATCTTAGGACGCGTGAGTGGCACATGCGATGCTTCTGGATGAGATTTTGCTGTTCAAATTTGAAAGGTAGTAAATTGGGAAGGTCAAGAATCCAGAATATGAGAATAGCATTTGATACCCTCCAATGGACACCTTTGAGTCTTAACCATTGGACTCTTTCGCCCGTGTTTGTTATTCTATTTCTATTCCTCTACTATTCTTCAATTCTCCTTCCTAATTTTCTTTGGGCAGGTTGATTATTACGTAAAACCATTTAATTATGTAACCACTCCTTTATGTTGGACAGTGATTGATGATTTTTCCTTTTTCACTTTTCTCCCCACTCTTGTTTGGATCGGATCAAGTTGTATTTAGGTTTCATTATTTTGGGGTTATTTTTTCTTCTTAGATAAGACGAATATTTCGAATATGATTTTATCCTGAATTGTTTCGTGGTCATGTTCTGTTGCAACATGCATAGAACATGTTTTGATGCAATGGTAAAGAGACTTGGATTTATTAACCAGAATGTCTTCTTTGTCCATGTACATTTCATCTTATTTTTTCTCCACACTATTTCAAATTATTTTATATTTTCTTTACGATTTTGTTTTCTAAAATGTTATATATTTGCGTGTCCTTTTTACATCATAATATATTTTTCCGTGCAATGTATCATAATATGAATTCATGAATGAACTCGAATTTCCGTTATTTAAACACTGGTGTAAGTTTGACAAATGACATTCCATTTTATGGATTTTTTATACAAGTAACTTAAAATAAATTTAATATTGCACAATTCTTTTAAAATAAAGAAAAATAACGTTATCCTTTTTTACTGAATATTTAAATGATACTTTCTTTCGATCTTTATTTTTATTTATAAAATGTACATTTTTTTTTTTACAAAAGTTAAATAAATAACGTACATTTTAGTTCAATTAACCATGACATATATAAAAATTTTAAATGAGAAAGTTTAGAGAGTCAATACATTTTATTAAAATTTGGCCAATATTTTAACAATAAAAGAAAAATAAGTAATTCTATATTATTAGATGTAATTTCATACCATTAAAAATAATCATAATAACTAATTGATTATTACAAGGGTTTTTTACTTAAATAAATTGTATGGGAGTCAAAATTACCTGATTCCCCTGAAATGGATTCTGCAACGTGAATCCCTTCTTGGTATTATTATATAAATCGTCCTAGGCTGCAGAGGGTTATATAAAATGTAAATCATCTTAGCCTAGGACGATTTATGCATGAACATGTTAGGCAAATCAAACGTAAATCGTGGCAGGATCTCCAGGGTTAGAAGAAGAGCATAAATCGTCCCAGGTGGTAGGTTTTACGTGTTAATGGGTTAACTCTCACTGGCTGCCACGATTTATGTATTATTGGGACCCTATTCAGCCTGACACGATTTATGTTTTTGTTCCTAACACTAACTGGGCTGGGACGATTTATGCCCAAGTTGTAAGAACCATAGAAGTCAAAACCGAACCGGTAATCGAACCGTTCACGTAACCGGGTTAATGGTTCAATCGGCAGGTAACCAGTTGAACCGATTGACTCGATCCTATGTAATTAAAAAATAAAATATATAAAAAATTTTAAAATTAAAATTTAAAATACATATTTTCACTATTAACCCAACTTCAACATTTTTAAAAAAATTTGAAACTCAAACGGTTCGATCGAACCGGTCTCACCGAGTGATATCGATTTAAACCAATTCACTCCGGTCCGGTCTTGCTAACAATAGTAACAACAGCGAATTTTTGGGGATTCTGCCATCAGAACCATCCCCCTATCATGAGCGAATTCCATAATCTACTAAGAACCCTGATTTCTAACGTCTTATACTAAACCAAAAACTAACTAAATCACTAAACATGGTATCGGGCAACGTCTTAATCAAAAAATATTCTAAGATGCATATTCACCCTATACAATATCATCCAACATACTATATCATCCAATATATCAATGTACTTAACATACTCATGGCCTCGACTCAACAACATTACAAAATTAAAAAACATACCTTTTGATCAATAAATCCGGCAACATGCGCAATATCGTTCAGGCGGTACATATCTCCTTGGTTCGCGGCCATTATCACCACCGGACAGATTACTTCCTCCACCAGCCGGTCATCGGCGGCCCACTGCCACCACCACCTGCGCCACTCAGGCGCCTCTGCCCACCAGCAGTTGCACCTCCGCCGCGGGCTGGTCCCCACACCCGAAACACTTCTCCCCCCAAACTTCCTCTCCGGTCAAAATGGTGAGTGAATTGGTTTAAATCGATATCACTCGGTGAGACCGGTTCGACCGAACCGCTTGAGTTTCAAATTTTTTTAAAAATGTTGAAGTTGGGTTAATAGTGAAAATTTGTATTTTAAATTTTAATTTTAAAATTTTTTATATATTTTATTTTTTAATTACATAGGATCGGGTCAATCGGTTCAACTGGTTACCTGCCGGTTGAACCATTAATCCGGTTACGTGAACGGTTCGATCACCGGTTCGGTTCTGACTTCTATGGTTCTTACAACTTGGACATAAATCGTCCCAACCCAGTTAGTGTTACGAACACAAACATAAATCGTACCAGGCTGAATAGGGTTCCAATAATGCATAAATCATGGCAGCCCAGTGAGAGTTAGCCCATTAACACGTGAAACCTACCACCCTGGGACGATTTATGCTCTTCTTCTAACCCTGGAGACCCTGCCACGATTTATGTTTGATTTGCCTAACATGTTCATGCATAAATCGTCCTAGGCTGAGATGATTCACGTTTTATGTAACCCTATGTAGCCTAGGACGATTTATATAATAATACCAAGAGGGGATTCACGTTGCAGAATTCTTTTCAGGAGAATCAGGTAATTTTGACTCCCATACAATTTATTTAAGTAAAAAACCCTTATTACAAATCATAAAACTTATTGACTCTCTATCACTTTTCATTTTAAATTAAGTCTGCTACTTATCGTCGCTACTTGCAATTCGTGGCTGGGAGAGACCGCTGTTGGTGCGTGCTTGATGAGGGATACTTGCTATTTGTCACCGCTGCCTGCTACTTACCGTGCTGGTGCTTGAAGAGCTGCTAGAGAAGGCGAGCTTAGAAGATGATGGAGGAGAAACGAGCAAATAAGAGTTTTTACTCATCGTCACTGCTAGACCAAAAGATGTGAAAATGAGAGACTAGTGAATAGGAATGACAAAAAAAATTCGCACATGCCAATATTTGCAGAAATTATCTGTAACAGAAAGGTTAATAGAGATCTATAAAATTTTCACGGGACAAAGACCAACTCCCACAAATAAACAGAGACGGAACAGGAAATTGAGGTATCCACTCCACAAGAAGATCTATGAAAAAAAATTTACTTAAATATCCACACACATATATATATATATTTTGTATAAGTAACACTAATTCATTTTATTTTAATAGATATGACCAAAAAAAATCGCACCAAAAGATACACTAAGATTATTTGTGACAAAAAGGTTAATGGGGACTTACAAAGACCCGCAAATAAATAGTGACGAAAGCATGAGATTGAGCTATCCACACCACAGGAATCTGCGAATATATATATATATATATAAAGCTAATTCATTTTATTTTAATCTATATGTTAAAAATTTTATATGTATTCTAT
>NC_029789.2:241619-244244 GCF_000816755.2 Arachis ipaensis | reverse complement strand
TAAAACTTAATATTTATGGATATCTATAAGTATGCGCCTCTTATGTGGAGAGAAGTAAATGGAGACTCATAATAAAAATGGGACAGAAATAAAGACATTTTATTAGTTAAACGGTCTTCTATTTTCATAAAGACGTATTGTCATTCTCATCAGAAAATGAGAAAAAAAAATGAGAAAATGAGAGCAAAATTACATGTATAAATTATTGAAAAATATTTGTGAATGAATAAATCTCACCTAAAAAAAAAGAAAAAAAATTAATTTGTAGTATTAAATTTATTATGTAAATACCCTTAACATCTTTTTCACTTTGATAGCTTTAATATATCAACCCAATCTACTGTTTTTCATTTTTTTGCAATTTTATGCGGACCAATTCGATAAGTTCAACTCGTTTTGTCATCTGTAGTTAAGAGATATTTATCATATATAATAAGAGCGTAGAATAATAAACCACTATATATACTCAACTAGCTTATGTAACTATGATAAGTTCAAATCGTTTTTTACAAACTTTTTTTTGTTAAATACATTGATATGTGTCTTTAAAATATTTATTAATGGAATTATAACTAAATAAAAATAAATTAAATAAATAATATGTAAATAAAAGTAACCAACAATTCACAATAAAAAAAATTCAAAATTAGAAATAATAAAAGAGATTTGTTACACATATACGTTTTTTTGGTATACAAATTTATATAAATTAAAAACATATTTCTTTAACTTTTGAATAACGCAAACAGTTCTTTTCTCTCAATCAAAATTGCAACACTCAAAATTCAAACAAGGATAAAAATTTCTCAAAATTTTTTTAAAATTGTTGCGAAAAGTGAAGGAAGTTACGAAGCTGAATTCGAAAAGAATTATGAGAAAATGAAATAAGAAGATGAAGAAGAAGAAGTAGCAGAAGATGAAGAGGAGGAAGAGGAACAATTTTGAATTATGTAGAACTTATCAGCACACATACACCGAAAATTCTTTAAACAATACACTCAAATATCTTCGCGTTACACCCAAATATCTTTGTGTTACACCCAAATTTACTGCAAATATAGAAAAACGTTTCCTCTAATGCTACATCTTTTTCTTCTTTTTTTTTCCTTATTTCTTTCTTTCTTTTAGTTGAATGAATGTAAGTTCATCCTCTTCCAGGTAATTTTGCAGCATTATGTATTTCTTCTTCTTCTTTGTTTGATTTTTTTTTTGTTTTTATTATTGTTAAGAGAGTAAAACAAGAAGAAACTTGAGAAGGTAAAACAAAAAGAAAAAGATGAATAAGAAAAAAAGAAGAAGATGGTGATGATGATGATGAAAAAGAAGAAGAAGCAGTGGAAGATGAGAGAGAGAAAAAGAGTTTCGAATAATTATGCAGAACTTATCAGCACACGTACACCGAAAATTCTTAAATAAAACACTCAAATATCATCGTGTTACTCCTAAATATCTTCGTGTTATATCCAAATTTGCTGCAAATACAAAAAAATATTTCCTTCAATGCTGCATTTTTTTCTTCTTCTTTTTTTTTCCTTATTTCTTTCTTTCTTTTAGTTGAATGAATGTAAGTTCATCATCTTTCAAGTAATTTTGTACCATTATGTATTTTTTCTTCTTCTTTGTTTGATTTTTTTTATTCTTATTAAGAGAATAAAACAAGAAGAAACTTAAGAAGATAAAACAAGAAAAAAAAAAGATGATGATGAAAAAGAAGAAGAAGAAGCAGTAGAAGATGAGGAGGGAGAAAAAGAGTTTTGAATTATGCAGAACTTATCAGCACACATATACCAAAAATTCTTAAACAATACACTCAAATATATATCTTTGTGTTACACCAAAATTTGTTGCAAATACAGAAAAATATATTTTTAATGCAAAACGTTTACATTACATTCAATTCAAACCATCAACGATGAACAACAATTTTCACAAACAAAAACAACATTATTCACCTACAGAATCATAAACTACTAACGAAAACATTAACTATAATCGAACCACACATCAGCCACTTGATTGGATTCAAAACAATAATAAACTTTGTTTGGGTTCAATTGACAATCTGAACTTGAATTATTCATTATCTTCAAAAACGTAGAGAACGAACGAAAAGAAACGCAGATCGAAAACATTGAGAAAATTCGAAAACGAAAACAAAATCCTTTAAAAAAAGGCAGTTATATATTCGCGTGTTGATTAAAAAGTTAGTTAGATTAAGCGGCGCGTGAAGTAAATTAGGGTAATATAATTTTTATGGAAAAATAATTTGTATGTGGAAAATAATTGATAA
Organism: Arachis ipaensis; assembly: GCF_000816755.2. NCBI lineage: Eukaryota > Viridiplantae > Streptophyta > Magnoliopsida > Fabales > Fabaceae > Arachis > Arachis ipaensis. The sequence goes on along the minus strand of NC_029789.2, from coordinate 241,954 downwards.
TAAAAAATCTAAAACTTAAATAAAAAAATAGGATTTAGTGTTTAAAATTTAAAAGTTAAGATTTAAGGTTTATAGTTTAATATTTAGGATTTAATATTTAAGATTTAAAATTTATAATTTACAATTTAGGATTTAGAATTTAGAGATTAAAATTTAAAACTTTGGATTTAAAATTTAAGATAATCGATTATAACTGATTTGAGGTGGTCGTTGGAGGCGACTGATGATGATTGGTATTGTGGGTAACTTTGTGTTGGAAGGTAAAATTGTAGTTTTTTAAAGGAAGAGAAAAAAGAAAAATATAAAAGAATAATTTAAAAAAAAAATTGTAAATG